>NW_022610899.1:0-54141 GCF_000309985.2 Brassica rapa
GCTGTCCGTGTGTGTCCGTGTGTGTCCGTCACACACAGGACATCCGTGGGTGTCCGTCAGCACACACAGGACGTCCGTGGCTGTCAATCAGTACACATATCAACACGTTGGTCCTTGGACTCTGCACGCTGGCCCTTCCCGTGGACTGTTTGGGTGATTTTGGCCCACAGGCGCTGTCTGTTCAGTACACACAGGACGTCCGTGGGTGTTCGTCAGCACACACACAAGACGTCCGTGTGTGTCCGTCAGCATACACAGGACCTCCATGGCTGTCCGTGTGTGTCCGTCTGCACACACAGGACGTCTGTGGCTGTCCATCAGTACACATATCAGCATGTTGGTCCTTGGACTCAGCAGGCTGACCCTTCCCGTGGACTGTTCGGGTGATTTTGGCCCACGTGGGCTGTCTGTTCAGTATACACAGGACGTCCCTGGGTGTCCGCCAGCACACACAGGATGTCCGTGGCTGTCCGTTTGTGTCCGTGTGTGTCAGTCTCCACACACAGGACGTCCGTGGCTGTCCATCAGTACACATATCAGCACGTTGGTCCTTTGATGAGGCCATCCAAGTAGAGGTTCCCATAGTTAGGCGCGGTCCGACTACCCGGAGTGGAACCAGGGCCTTGCGAGAAGGTTTCACCAAAGCTGTCCAGCATATCCTTGATCAAGATGGACAGACTGACCAGGACCAGCTGCTGATTGAGAAGATGGTCCAGTTGAAGATTCAAGATCAAGCCGGCCCAAAGGAGGTTCAGGACGCGGCCGACCCGATCCAGTTCAGACTCAACCAAGCCGGACTTCTCATCTCCACATCCGAGCTTGGTCCAGACTCAGTTTCTATTTCATCCACTCCAACTCTTTCCGGTTCTGAGATCTAGCCGACCACCAAGGGGAGTAGCATGTGTTGTACTCTTTTTCCTCACCAGGTTTTGTCCCATTGGGTTTTCTTGGTAAGGTTTTAATGAGGCAACATGCAAGCATGCTATTAGCCTTGGTCTAAGCCTTCTCAAACCGACCACCAGATGTCTGGTTTATTTTAATTTATTTGGTTAAGACTTTGGGCTAATGTTTCAGCCTCATTTTCGGCCAGCTTGTTTAAGGCCTTTTACCTTTGAGTCTCTTAAGGGGTAAACCCTATATAACTCCTTGAAGTTGGCGATTTTTGCCTAAGTCTTTTATGAAATAATTTTGCCTTTGCAAACCTAAAACCCTAAGTCTTTTTCTGTGAGAAACAAGAGAGAGCAGCCGAATCTTATCAAGCTTCAAACCACCAAGCTTGTGGCGATTCCTCACCTCCATTCCATCCATCGATTTGCCTTGAGAGTGATACACATCCAGCAAGCCAAATCCCATAGCTATCCACCTCCATCCACTGTTCTTGTTGAGAGAGATACACATCCAGCAACAAGGATCCATCCCCCATACTTCTATCCTTCTTTATTTTGTTTTATCTTCATCATATAGTTCTAGATTTTTCATTCATTATAAAACCCCATAAAAAGTCATATTTGCTTCTGTTCTTCATCAATCCTATTGTTTACTTTCTGTTCATTATTTTGATTCATAAAAACTCATAAAAATAGCATCCTTTTGTTTCAGGAACCAGATCGCCCATCTCCCACTCCATCGCGTCCGTCTAGCCGCCCCATAGCCGTCCGTCCGTCCTGTCCAGTCCGAGTTCTCGAACCTCAGACCGTCCGTCCGTGCAGCCTGATTTTCGGCCTGTATCATTTTGGTATCAGAGCTCAAAGCTCCTACACCTTCGGTTGTATTCTATCCTTGCTACTTTTGTTATTTGTTTGGTTCTTCAACTCGTCTTCTTTCCTGCATACCTTTTGATCCGTTTTTGTGCATCTTTCCTTCGAGTATTATGTTTTTGGCAACCATCGATTTTCACTTTCCTTTTTGATCGGATTTGCCATTTAATTGCATTTAATTTTTTTCTTGTCTTGCACTTCAAGTTTTCCATAAATTAAAAAAAAAAAAAAGAAAGATTGCATTTTCCTATTTTAACTTTTCGATTTTTAACAAAAAAAAAAAAAAGGAAAACTCACATTCATTGCATATATTAGTTAATATCCTTAGTCTTCTTCTACAGATTCTTTGCAAGTCACCCTTTTCTTTCTCTCTTGTCGCAGGACAAAACCATGGGAGACCTAAATGGTGCACCAACACAAGCCGAGATCAATGCTCAGCTGATGGCTAACCATGCTGAACTCCAAGCCGCCCTGGCTACTGTGACTGAGCAGCTGGCTCATATAGCAGGAAGGGATCGAGCTAATGCACCACGGCCAAGGAGGAGAAACCAACCCGTTCCAGAGGAACAACAGTCCCAATCCAGTGAGGACAACTCGGACACTGACCGTACCGAACCGGAAGAGCCGCGGCGCGAACGGGCCGGACGTGGAAACCGACGGGAGTATCGGGTCCAAGGCGATGGGAGCCCGGTCCGAAGGAGATTCCGAGACGATGAAGTAGCTTGGCAAGGAGGCAAGGATCTCAAACTTACTCCTCCAACCTTTGCTGGAAAGGTTGACCCGGACGCCTACATTGAATGGGAGAGGCGCATGGAGTACATCTTTGAGTACTACCGCTATACCGAGGCCAAGAAGATCGCCTTAGCCGCAGCCCAACTGACGGACAATGCTCTAACCTGGTGGGACAGGGAAGTAGCCGAGGTCGGCAGAGTCTATAGGATTGAGACTTGGGATGAGATGCGAGCTAAGCTCCGTGCAAGGTATATTCCCTCATACTATCAGCGGGACTTACTAAAACGTTTTCGCAAGTTGTCTCAGGGTACTAGGTCCGTAGAGGAGTACTTTGAGGAGTTTGAGGCTCTCAAGAACAAGCTCAGGACGCGCGAGACCGAAGAGGTTATGATGGCTCAGTTCTTGGAAGGCCTTCAAGACCGCATCGCTCGCAAGGTGGAGAGGCAAACCTACGTCAACTTCAATGATCTCCTCCACTATGCCATCCAGGCCGAGCAGCACATTAAACGGAAGAACGCCTCTAGTGCCAGGAACAAGACGCCATGGGCTTCAACCGGATCCAAGGGGTCTGAGAAGAACAAATCCATTGAAGTGGAAAACCGGTTCAAGAAGAGCCAAACCGACCAGTCCAAACCAGGTTCATCCGAACCAGGTAAGGGACAAACACAAGCTCAAAGAACTCGTGATATTACTTGTTTCAAATGTCAGGGGAAGGGGCACTACGCCAGGGACTGTCCGAACAAGCGTGTCATGATCCTTAAGGCAGACGGCGAGTATGAGTCCCAAGACGAGGCCGATGTAGAGATGGCCGACTCAGGAGACGAGATAGTGGACTATGCTGAAACTGGTGAGCTACTGGTGGTCAGACGAGCTCTCAGTGCTCTCTTTGATCCAGAAACCGTCCAACGAGAGAACATCTTCCATACTAGATGTAGCGTGGAAGGCAAGGTATGTAGTCTAATTATTGATGGTGGCTCTTGCACTAACGTGGCCAGCAGGTACCTTGTTGAGAAGTTAGGGCTAGCAAAGTTGCCACACCCCAGGCCGTACAAGCTCAAGTGGCTCAATGATGAGACGGAGCTTAAAATCTCGGAGCAAGTTGTTGTTTCCTTTTGTATTGGTAAGTACCAGGACCAGGTGAAGTGTGATGTGGTTCCTATGCAAGCCGGTCATCTACTGTTAGGGAGGCCTTGGCAGTTTGACAAGGAGACTATTCACCATGGGAGGACTAACATCTACAGCTTTACCCACAACAACAAGAAGCACAGCCTGGCTCCTCTCAGTCCACAAGAGGTGTACGAGATGCAGAGGGCCATGGATCAGTCTGGATTGTTTAGTAAAACTAACCTTTACATCTCTTCTAGTAAATTGATTAAATCATTGCATCAAGACACACAGGTGCTACTAATGGTTTTCAAGGAAGGTTGTTTTGCAGGTTTTGAGGCACCAGATTGTCCAGCTGAGATGCAAGGACTAATGGACCAGTACAAGGACGTGTTCCCTGAAGAGATACCAGCCGGCTTACCACCCCTCCGAGGCATCGAACATCAGATAGACTTTGTGCCAGGCGCCCCACTTCCAAACCGAGCCGCATACCGAGTCAATCCGGAGGAGGCTAAGGAGCTGGAGAGACAGGTCCAAGACCTCATGGACAAGGGATACATTCGAGAGAGTCTCAGCCCATGTGCAGTACCCGTCCTATTGGTGCCTAAGAAGGATGGAACGTGGCGTATGTGTGTTGATTGCCGAGCCATCAACAACATCACCATAAAATATCGGTACCCCATTCCTAGACTTGATGATATGTTAGATGAACTGAGTGGTTCCACCGTGTTTTCCAAGATTGATCTTAGGAGTGGCTATCACCAAGTTCGGATGAAGGAGGGAGACGAGTGGAAGACTGCTTTCAAGACCAAGCAAGGCTTGTATGAGTGGCTGGTGATGCCATTTGGTCTTACCAACGCCCCTAGTACCTTCATGAGGCTTATGAACGAGGTTCTAAGGCCTTACATTGGTAAATTTGTGGTTGTCTATTTTGATGACATATTGATCTATAGTCAGTGCTTATCCGATCACATTAGTCATGTAGAACAGGTTTTGAAGGCTCTCAGGCAGGAAGGACTCTTTGCCAATCTCAAGAAGTGTGTATTTTGCACTGACCAGTTAATATTTTTAGGCTTTGTTGTGAGTTCACAGGGTTTGAAGGTCGATGAGGAGAAGATCAAGGCCATCCAAGACTGGCCCACACCGACCACTATTGGGCAAGTCCGAAGTTTCCATGGCCTAGCCAGCTTCTATAGGCGGTTTGTCAAGGACTTCAGCACCATTGCCGCACCCATGACCTCAGTGATCAAGAAGAATGTATCCTTTGTTTGGGGCCCTGCCCAAGAGGAGTCTTTCAACAAGCTTAAATATAGTTTAACTCATGCACCCGTTCTTACACTCCCTGATTTTAATAAAACTTTTGAGATTGAGTGTGATGCATCAGGTACAGGCATTGGAGCTGTCCTCACTCAAGGGGGCCGACCAGTGGCATTCTTTAGTGAGAAACTGAGTGGAGCTGCCCTCAACTACCCAACCTATGACAAAGAGCTATACGCTCTAGTAAGGTCCCTTGAAACTTGGCAGCATTACCTATTGTCTAAGGAATTTGTTATTCATACAGATCATGAGACACTTAAGCACTTGAGGGGACAGACCACACTCAAGAAGAGGCACGCCAGATGGCTCGAGTTCGTGGAGACCTTTCCCTATGTGATCAAGTACAAGAAGGGCAAGGACAATGTGGTGGCCGATGCACTGTCCCGGAGACACACTCTCATTGTGACCATGGAGGCCAAGATCATGGGTTTCGAACATATTAAAGAATCTTATGCCACTGATCTTGATTTTAATGAAGTTTTCAGGAACACTGAGAAGGGGGCTTTTGGGGCATACTACCAGCACGAGGGGTTCCTGTTCAAGGGAAAGAGGCTGTGCATTCCCAAAGGAGCCATGAGGGAACTGCTGGTTCGGGAGGCCCATGGTGGCGGCCTCATGGGACACTTTGGTCGGGACAAGACCTTGAGTGTCCTAACTGAACATTTCTTTTGGCCAAACATGAAGAGGGATGTGGAGAGCATATGCGCCAAGTGCACTACTTGCCTCAAAACCAAGTCCAGGTCACATCCTTACGGTTTACAAATGCCATTACCGATTCCTAACCACCCTTGGGTAGACATTTCTATGGACTTTGTGCTGGGTTTACCCAAGATAAACCACAAGGATTCCATTTTTGTAGTGGTAGACAGGTTCTCCAAGATGGCCCATTTCATAGCCTGTAACACCACTAATGATGCCACTCAGACCGCCGACCTATTCTTCAAAGAAGTGGTTCGACTACATGGTGTTCCTCGAACCATTGTCTCTGACCGTGATACCAAGTTCCTCAGCCATTTCTGGAGGACACTATGGGGCAAGTTCGGAACCAAGCTACTATTCTCGACCACTTGCCATCCCCAGACCGACGGCCAGACTGAGGTAGTAAACCGTACGCTTTCTCAACTGTTGAGAGCTACGGTCGGTAAGAATTTAAGAAATTGGTTGTCTTGTTTGCCTTTTGTTGAGTTTGCTTATAACCATGCTAGGCACTCTACTACTAACCTGTCACCTTTTGAGATTGTTTATGGGTTTCAGCCAGAGACTCCTTTGGACTTCACCGAACTGCCCAGCTCTATGTACCGCAGTCGTGATGGAGCCGCCAAGGCCGAGTTTGTTAAGAATATGCACCTAAAGGTCAAGGAGAGGATAGAAGCCAAGGCGGCTAAGGTCAAGGCCAAGTATGACCAGAAGAGGAAGGAGGTACTGTTCGAACCCGGGGACTTGGTGTGGTTACACATGCGGCCCGAGAGGTTTCCAGAAGCCCGGAAGTCCAAGCTCTCTCCTCGTGGGACAGGACCATTCCGCATCCTAAAGAAGATCAACGACAACGCCTATATCCTTGACCTCCCTGCTGAATTTAAAATTTCACATACTTTCAATGTCTCGGATTTGTCTCCTTTCCATGCAGATAGTGATGACTTTGCAGATGATGGTGTTCTGAGGCCAGAACCTCTTCAAGAGGGAGGGAATGATGAGGCCATCCAAGTAGAGGTTCCCATAGTTAGGCGCGGTCCGACTACCCGGAGTGGAACCAGGGCCTTGCGAGAAGGTTTCACCAAAGCTGTCCAGCATATCCTTGATCAAGATGGACAGACTGACCAGGACCAGCTGCTGATTGAGAAGATGGTCCAGTTGAAGATTCAAGATCAAGCCGGCCCAAAGGAGGTTCAGGACGCGGCCGACCCGATCCAGTTCAGACTCAACCAAGCCGGACTTCTCATCTCCACATCCGAGCTTGGTCCAGACTCAGTTTCTATTTCATCCACTCCAACTCTTTCCGGTTCTGAGATCTAGCCGACCACCAAGGGGAGTAGCATGTGTTGTACTCTTTTTCCTCACCAGGTTTTGTCCCATTGGGTTTTCTTGGTAAGGTTTTAATGAGGCAACATGCAAGCATGCTATTAGCCTTGGTCTAAGCCTTCTCAAACCGACCACCAGATGTCTGGTTTATTTTAATTTATTTGGTTAAGACTTTGGGCTAATGTTTCAGCCTCATTTTCGGCCAGCTTGTTTAAGGCCTTTTATCTTTGAGTCTCTTAAGGGGTAAACCCTATATAACTCCTTGAAGTTGGCGATTTTTGCCTAAGTCTTTTATGAAATAATTTTGCCTTTGCAAACCTAAAACCCTAAGTCTTTTTCTGTGAGAAACAAGAGAGAGCAGCCGAATCTTATCAAGCTTCAAACCACCAAGCTTGTGGCGATTCTTCACCTCCATTCCACCCACCGATTTGCCTTGAGAGTGATACACATCCAGCAAGCCAAATCCCATAGCTATCCACCTCCATCCACTGTTCTTGTTGAGAGAGATACACATCCAGCAACAAGGATCCATCCCCCATACTTCTATCCTTCTTTATTTTGTTTTATCTTCATCATATAGTTCTAGATTTTCCATTCATTATAAAACCCCATAAAAAGTCATATTTGCTTCTGTTCTTCATCAATCCTATTGTTTACTTTCTGTTCATTATTTTGATTCATAAAAACTCATAAAAAATAGCATCCTTTTGTTTCAGGAACCAGATCGCCCATCTCCCACTCCATCGCGTCCGTCTAGCCGCCCCATAGCCGTCCGTCCGTCCTGTCCAGTCCGAGTTCTCGAACCTCAGACCGTCCGTCCGTGCAGCCTGATTTTCGGCCTGTATCATCCTTGGACTCAGCACGCTGGCCCTTCCCGTGGACTGTTTGGGTGATTTTGGCCCACGGGGGCTGCCTGTTCAGTACACACAGGACGTCCGTGGGTGTCCGTCAGCACACACAGGACGTCCGTGTGTGTCCGTCAGCATACACAGGACGTCCGTGGCTGTCCGTGTGTGTCTGTGGCTGTCCGTGTGTGTCCGTCAGCACACACAGGACGTCCGTGGCTGTCCATCAGTACACATATCAGCACGTTGATCCTTGGACTCAGCACGCTGACCCTTCCCGTGGACTGTTCGGGTAATTTTGGCCCACGTGGGCTGTCTGTTCAGTATACACAGGATGTCCCTGGGTGTCTGCCAGCACACTCAGGATGTCCGTGGCTGTCCGTTTGTGTCCGTGTGTGTCCGTCTGCACACACATGACGTCTGTGGCTGTCCATCAGTACACATATCAGCACGTTGGTCCTTAGACTCAGCACGCTGGCCCTTCCCGTGAATTGTTTGGGTGATTTTGGCCCACGTGGGCTGTCTGTTCAGTACACACAGGATATTCGTGGGTGTCCGCCAGCACACACAGGACGTCCGTGGCTGTCGTTGGCTGTCCATCAGCACACACATGACATCCATGGCTGTCCGTGTGTGTCTGTGTGTGTCCGTCAGTACACAGGACGTCCGTGGGTGTCCGTCAGCACACACAGGACGTCTGTGGCTGTCAATCAGTACACATATCAGCCCGTTGGTCCTTGGACTCAGCACGCTGGCCCTTCCCGTGGATTTTTTGGGTGATTTTGGCCCACGGGGGCTGTCTGTTCAGTACACACAGGACGTCCGTGGGTGTTCGTCAGCACACACACAAGACGTCCGTGTGTGTCCGTCCGCATACACAGGACGTCTATGGCTGTCCGTGTGTGTCCGTCTGCACACACAGGACATCTGTGGCTGTCCATCAGTACACATATCAGCATGTTGGTCCTTGGACTCAGCATGCTGACCCTTCCCGTGGACTGTTTGGGTGATTTTGGCCCACGTGGGCTGTCTGTTCAATATACACAGGACGTCCCTGGGTGTCCGCCAGCACACACAGGATATCTGTGGCTGTCCATTTGTGTCCGTGTGTGTCAGTCTCCACACACAGGACGTCCGTTGCTTTCCATCAGTACACATATCAGCACGTTGGTCCTTGGACTCAGCACGCTGGCCCTTCCCGTGGACTGTTTGGGTGATTTTGGCCCACGGGGGCTGTCTGTTCAGAACACACAGGACGTCCGTGGGTGTCCGCAAGCAAAAACAGGACGTCTGTGGCTGTCTGTGGCTGTCCATCAGCACACATAGCACGTCCGTGGCTGTCCGTGTGTGTCCGTGTGTGTCCGTTAGCACACACATGACGTCTGTGGGTGTCCGTCAGCATACACAGGACGTCGGTGGCGGTCCATCAGTACACATATCAGCACGTTGGTACTTGGACTCAGCACGCTGACCCTTCCCGTGGACTGTTCGGGTGATTTTGGCCCACGTGGAATGTCTGTTCAGTACACACAAGACGTCCGTGGGTGTCTGCGAGCACACACAGGACGTTTGTGGCTGTCCGTGTGTGTCTGTATGTGTCCGTCAGCACACACAGGACGTTCGTGGGTGTCCGTCAGCACACACAGGACGTCTGTGGCTGTCCGTGTGTGTCTGTCAGCACACATAGTACGTCCGTGGCTGTCCATAAGTACAGATATCAGCACGTTGGTCCTTGGACTCAGCACGCTGGCCCTTCCTGTGCACTGTTTGGGTGATGTTGGCCCACGTGAGCTGTCTGTTCAGTACACACATGACGTCCGTGGGTGTCCGCCAGCACACACAGGACGTCCGTGGCTGTCTGTCAGCACACACAGGATGTCTGTGGCTTTCCGTGTGTGTCTGTGTGTGTCTGTCAGCACACAAAGGACGTCTATGGCTGTTTGTGGCTGTCCGTCAGCACACACAGGACGTCCGTGGCTGTCCGTTTGTGTCCTTTTGTTTCCGCCAGCACACACAGGACATCCGTGGCTGTCCATCAGTACACATATCAGCACGTAGGTCCTTGGACTCAGCACGCTGACCCTTCCCGTGGACTGTTCGGGTAATTTTGGCCCACGTGGGCTGTCTGTTCAGTATACACAGGATGTCCCTGGGTGTCTGCCAGCGCACTCAGAATGTCCGTGGCTGTCCGTTTGTGTCCGTGTGTGTCCGTCTGCACACACATGACGTCCGTGGCTGTCCATCAGTACACATATCAGCACGTTGTTCCTTAGACTCAGCACGCTGGCCCTTCCCGTGGACTGTTTGGGTGATTTTGGCCCACGTGGGCTGTCTGTTCAGTACACACAGGATGTTCGTGGGTGTCCGCCAGCATACACAGGACGTCCGTGGCTGTCAGTGGCTGTCCATCAGCACACCCATGACGTCCGTGGCTGTCCGTGTGTGTCCGTGTGTGTCCGTCAGCACACAGGACGTCCGTGGGTGTCTGTCAGCACACACAGGACGTCTGTGGCTGTCAATCAGTACACATATCAGCACGTTGGTCCTTGGACTCAGCACGCTTGCCCTTCCCGTGGACTGTTTGGGTGATTTTGGCCCACAGGGGCTGTCTGTTAAGTACACACAGGACGTCCGTGGGTGTTCGTCAGCACACACACAAGACGTCCGTGTGTGTCCGTCAGCATACACAGGACTTCCATGGCTGTCCGTGTGTGTCCGTCTGCACACACAGGACGTCTGTGGCAGTCCATCAGTACACATATCAGCATGTTGGTCCTTGGACTCAGCAGGCTGACCCTTCCCGTGGACTGTTCGGGTGATTTTGGCCCACGTGGGCTGTCTGTTCAGTATACACAGGACGTCCCTGGGTGTCCGCCAGCACACACAGGATGTCTGTGGCTGTCCGTTTGTATCCGTGTGTGTCAGTCTCCACACACAGGGCGTCTGTGGCTGTCCATCAGTACACATATCAGCACGTTGGTCCTTGGACTCAGCACGCTGGCCCTTCCCGTGGACTGTTTGGGTGATTTTGGCCCACGGGGGCTGTCTGTTCAGTACACACAGGACGTCCGTGGGTGTCCGTCAGCACACACAGGACGTCCGTGTGTGTCCGTCAGCATACACAGGACGTCCGTGGCTGTCCGTGTGTGTCCGTCAGCACACACAGGACGTCCGTGGCTGTCCATCAGTACACATATCAGCACGTTGATCCTTGGACTCAGCACGCTGACCCTTCCCGTGGACTGTTCGGGTAATTTTGGCCCACGTGGGCTGTCTATTCAGTATACACAGGATGTCCCTGGGTGTCTGCCAGCACACTCAGGATGTCCGTGGCTGTCCGTTTGTGTCCGTGTGTGTCCGTCTGTACACACATGACGTCCGTGGCTGTCCATCAGTACACATATCAGCACGTTGGTCCTTAGACTCAGCACGCTGGCCCTTCCTGTGGATTGTTTGGGTGATTTTGGCCCACGTGGGCTGTCTGTTCAGTACACTCAGGATGTTCGTGGGTGTCCGCCAGCACACACAGGACGTCCGTGGCTGTCAGTGGCTGTCCATCAGCACACACATGACATCCGTGGCTGTCCGTGTGTGTCCGTCAGCATACAGGACATCCGTGGGTGTCCGTCAGCACACACAGGACGTCCGTGGCTGTCAATCAGTACACATATCAGCACGTTGGTCCTTGGACTCAGCACGCTGGCCCTTCCCGTGGACTGTTTGGGTGATTTTGGCCCACGGGGGCTGTCTGTTCAGTACACACAGGACGTCCGTGGGTGTTCGTCAGCACACACACAAGACGTTCGTGTGTGTCCGTCAGCATACACAGGACGTCCATGGCTGTCCGTCTGTGTCCGTCTGCACACACAGGACGTCTGTGGCTGTCCATCAGTACACATATCAGCACGTTGGTCCTTGGACTCAGCACGCTGGTCCTTCCCGTGGACTGTTTGGGTGATTTTGGCCCACGTGGGCTGTTTGTTCAGTACACACAGGACGTCCGTGGGTGTCCATCAGCACACACAGGACGTCCGTGTGTGTCCGTCAGCACACACAGGACGTCTGTGGCTGTCTGTGTGTGTCCGTGTGTGTCCGTCAGCAGACACAGGACGCCCGTGGCTGTCCATCAGTACACATATCAGCACGTTGGTCCTTGGACTCAGCAGGCTGACCCTTCCCGTGGACTGTTCGGGTGATTTTGGCCCACGTGGGCTGTCTGATCAGTATACACAGGACGTCCCTGGGTGTCCGCCAGCACACACATGATGTCTGTGGCTGTCCGTTTGTATACGTGTGTGTCAGTCTCCACACACAGGGCGTCTGTGGCTGTCCATCAGTACACATATCAGCACGTTGGTCCTTGGACTCAGCACGCTGGCCCTTCCCGTGGACTGTTTGGGTGATTTTGGCCCACGGGGGCTGTCTGTTCAGTACACACAGGACGTCCGTGGGTGTCCGTCAGCACACACAGGACGTCCGTGTGTGTCCGTCAGCATACACAGGACGTCCGTGGCTGTCCGTGTGTGTCCGTCAGCACACACAGGACGTCCGTGGCTGGCCATCAGTACACATATCAGCACGTTGATCCTTGGACTCAGCACGCTGACCCTTCCCGTGGACTGTTCGGGTAATTTTGGCCCACGTGGGCTGTCTATTCAGTATACACAGGATGTCCCTGGGTGTCTGCCAGCACACTCAGGATGTTCGTGGCTGTCCGTTTGTGTCTGTGTGTGTCCGTCTGTACACACATGACGTCCGTGGCTGTCCATCAGTACACATATCAGCACGTTGGTCCTTAGACTCAGCACGCTGGCCCTTCCTGTGGATTCTTTGGGTGATTTTGGCCCACGTGGGCTGTCTGTTCAGTACACTCAGGATGTTCGTGGGTGTCCGCCAGCACACACAGGACGTCCGTGGCTGTCAGTGGCTGTCCATCAGCACACACATGACATCCGTGGCTGTCCGTGTGTGTCCGTCAGCATACAGGACATCCGTGGGTGTCCGTCAGCACACACAGGACGTCCGTGGCTGTCAATCAGTACACATATCAGCACGTTGGTCCTTGGACTCAGCACGCTGGCCCTTCCCGTGGACTGTTTGTGTGATTTTGGCCCACGGGGGCTGTCTGTTCAGTACACACAGGACGTCCGTGGGTGTTCGTCAGCACACACACAAGACGTTCGTGTGTGTCCGTCAGCATACACAGGACGTCCATGGCTGTCCGTCTGTGTCCGTCTGCACACACAGGACGTCTGTGGCTGTCCATCAGTACACATATCAGCACGTTGGTCCTTGGACTCAGCACGCTGGTCCTTCCCGTGGACTGTTTGGGTGATTTTGGCCCACGTGGGCTGTTTGTTCAGTACACACAGGACGTCCGTGGGTGTCCATCAGCACACACAGGACGTCCATGTGTGTCCGTCAGCACACACATGACGTCTGTGGCTGTCTGTGTGTGTCCGTGTGTGTCCGTCAGCAGACACAGGACGCCCGTGGCTGTCCATCAGTACACATATCAGCACGTTTGTCCTTGGACTCAGCACCCTGACCCTTCCCGTGGACTGTTCGGGTGATTTTGGCCCACGTGGGCTGTCTGTTCAGTATACACAGGACGTCCCTGGGTGTCCGCCAGCACACACAGGATGTCCGTGGCTGTCCGTGTGTGTCCGTCTGTGTCGTCAGCACACAAAGGACGTCCGTGGCTGTCCATCAGTACACATATCAGCACGTTGGTCCTTGGACTCAGCACGCTGGGTCTTCCCGTGGACTGTTTGGATGATTTTGGCCCACATGGGCTGTCTGTTCAGTACACACAGGACGTCCGTGGGTGTCCGCCAGCACACACATGACGTCTGTGGCTGTCTGTGGCTGTCCGTCAGCACAAACAGGACGTCTGTGGCTGTCTGTGTGTGTCCGTCAGCACATACAGGACGTCCGTGGCTGTCCGTGTGTGTCCGTGTGTGTATGACCCGATCCTGGATTCCCCAATCCAACCAGACCGCAGCCTCACCAAACAATGCAACCAGTTCCATCTTTCATATTCAAGTTCAAGTGTTAAATAATTCTAAGTGTTTTTCAGAGTTTTGAGGTTCCAACATTCACACTTAAACAATCCAGCATCAAGTAGGGCAAATAGATATTTCATAGATAATAACCAAGATTCATACATCATTCATCATCCTAATAGATAGATCACACACTAGAATCACATAAGTTCACAAGTTGCACAATAGGCTACAATAATTACACAATTTTCAGAATCAACCCAATCACCACACATCTTCCCATGGCCGCGGTCCTCATGGTGCTTTTCCCTTACCATGGTCCATTTCTGGTCATGGATCCAACACAAACAAACACACAATCACAAGGTTAGATTACAAAACAAAAATCAATTCACATTGCATGGTCGGATCCAATCTAGTGAAGAACAATTATCAAAAATGTCAAGTCTAACCCCTTTAAAAAGAGATCCGAATACCAAATAAAATTCATGAAAACTCATGACAATTCAGAAGAAAAATATTCCCATAATCAGATTCAAAAGAACCGGCTCAGATCATAGTGATCTCGGCCATGAACAGCCCACACAAGAACAAGGGACTTTCATGGAGATTTGATCAGGCCAAGGCCTTAAGATCGATGGATCCTTCCCTTTAATATCATAAAACAATCCATAGCACAACATATATGAAGAAACAGAGTAGAAGAAGACAGAGTAAGGAGTGGCCAGTCGATCCAAACCGGCCAGACTCACACAGCCATCATCCGCGGCCTTGTCCGGTTACTCTTGGCCACACCTCTCACCTTAGGAGTTCGGTCTCCAGGGGCGACTTCCTTCTCTTTCTCCTTTGCCTTCTCCTTGTCTTTCTGCCTCAAATCAATCCTCTTGATCACACGCCCAAACACACCAGGAACACTCAAGAAAAATCTCTTGGATCAAAACGGCCAATCCAAGGTTTGTGTCTCTCTTTCTCTCTTGAATTTTCTCTGTGTTTTTCTCTGTGTGAAAGTGAGTAAAAATCGACCAGAATGGTAGAAATGAGAGAGAGAGGACGACTTAAACTGTCCCCAACCGCCTGGGCGAACAGTTACCAAAAATCACACCCCTTCTTCCCAAAACCCATAACCGTCCCATAACCGCCGATTGGCGGTTTCTACCCTTTTCTTCCTTTGACAAATCGATCACTGAGCCTCAGCTCACACTCTGGAAGCTTGCCCACTCCCTGTCCCGAGCTTAAGACCAATTTGGTCGAACCGTCCTGCACCCGGACCATCGGCTCGCCCAATAACCATCCCGGACTCGTCCACACTGATCCGAACTAGAATGCACCGTCCCACTGGATTGAGCTGACCTCCAGCTGTTCCCAGCTGAGTGAGCTAGTCCACCAGCTCCTGTGAGCTGAACAGATCATGGTGAACTGAATACCAGCTGAACCGAGCTTATTGAACTCAAACCAACACTCGTCCAGCTGCCTAAACACTCACTCAACTCCTTTAATCTTGTTTCCATCGTATCCTGGTTAAGTATCAGCTGACTGATGCCCTTAAACTTCATTCAGGGCCATGATACGCTTGTCTCAAGGTACAATGACCTGACTGGTGCGTCTCCCCGCACCATGGCCCGTCCGGGCGATCCTATCTAGGATCGGGGACATGACAAGTCTCCCCCACTAACTTGGGATTCGTCCTCGAATCCATGTTAAGTGTTTCATCAGGAAGAAATTGTTTGTACCAGTCCGGATACATAGCTTTCATCTTTGCTTTTGTTTCCCAAGTGATGAGGTCTTTACCATTGTAATCCCACACCACTTTGATCATGGGAACCGTCTTCTTTCTCATAGTTTTCTCTGACCGATCCACAATCCGAACTGGCAA
Source organism: Brassica rapa (assembly GCF_000309985.2). Taxonomy (NCBI): domain Eukaryota; kingdom Viridiplantae; phylum Streptophyta; class Magnoliopsida; order Brassicales; family Brassicaceae; genus Brassica; species Brassica rapa. The sequence continues at coordinate 15,653 of NW_022610899.1, forward strand.
GGTTTCCAAAGCCAGGTCCTTACCAAGGTCAGCAGGAATCTCGGGCAAGACAATGTCTTGTTCAGACAAGCATTTCCGGAGTTGGGATACATGGAACACATTGTGGTATGCATCCATTGCTGATGGCAAGTCCAACTTGTATGCCACTGCACCCACTCTCTCTATGATCCTGAATGGACCCAAGTACCTAGGATCCAGTTTCTTTCGTCCAGAAACCCTGGTCCTACCTTTAAAGGTAATCATCTTGAGATACACCAGGTCATTGACCTCAAACTCAAGATGTTTCCTACGCTTGTCTGCATAGCTCTTTTGGCGGTCCTGCGCCTCTTTCATCTTCTCTTTGACCATCCTGATCTTCTCAGTGGTCTGTTCTACAATCTCAGGACCCAACAATGTACGCTCCCCCACTTGGGTCCAGCATAGGGGTGTCCTGCACGGCCTACCATACAAAGCCTCATATGGCGACATACCAATGCTTGTATGGAAGCTGTTGTTGTAAGCAAACTCCACTAAGGGTAAGTGTCTTTCCCAAGACTCTCCCCAGTCTAACACACACGCTCTTAGCATATCCTCCAAGGTTTGGATTGTCCTTTCAGACTGCCCATCCGTCTGAGGATGATAAGATGTGCTCATATTCACTCTGGTTCCCAAGGCCTTTTGGAAAACCTGCCAGAAATAAGATGTAAATCTTGGATCCCTGTCCGAGACAATGCTTGCTGGAACACCATGCAACCTCACTATCTCGTCCAGGTACACTTGCACAATCCTGTCGACCCCATCCCCTTTCTTCATAGGCAGGAAATGAGCCGACTTGGTCAGCCGATCGACCACAACCCATACTGCATCTTTCTTATTACTAGTCGTGGGAAACCCAGTCACAAAATCCATTGTGATGTGATCCCATTTACATTCTGGTATGGGTAGGTTCTGAAGTAGACCACTGGGAACCTGATGTTCTGCCTTCACCAGTTGACAAGTGGGACACTTAGCCACCCACTCTGCAACATCAGATTTCATCCTCACCCAATGGTACTACCTTTTCAGATCCCTATACATCTTGTTCAGTCCAGGATGAACTGAAAACTTAGACTTATGAGCCTGTCTCATAATCTCTTCTTTGAGTTCCTTATCATTAGGAACACTGACCCTCCCATTGACCAAGATGGTACCATTGTCAGTCGTCTGGTACTCTCTCTTGTCATTGGCGGCTACCTTCTTTAGATTTTCATCCAGGCTCTGTGCTTGCCGGATCCTGGTCAGGAGATCGGCCTGGTTCACTGCCTCCAACCCCAATGGCTCATCTGAACCAACCAAGGTGTTGAGGTTCAAGGACCTGATCATCCCTTCCAGTTCATCTGCCTCCCTCTCAGATGACACTTCAGCCCTTCTGCGGCTCAAAGCATCAGCCACTAGGTTAGCTTTCCCAGGATGATAAGCTATGTCCAGATCATAATCTGCAAGAAACTCCATCCATCTCCTCTGCCTTAAGTTTAACTCAGGCTGAGTGAATATGTACTTCAAGCTCTTATGGTCTGTGAGTATTTGCACCTTGGCACCATAAAGATATGATCTCCATATCTTTAATGCAAATACTACTGCAGCCATCTCCAAATCATGGATCGGATAGTTACCCTCATGCTTCCTTAGCTTTCTGGAAGCATAGGCTATCACCTTCCCATGTCGTGTCAAAACACAACCAAGACCAGTTATGGATGCATCCGTATACACCACATAAGGCTGATCAGCCTCAGGCAACACTAGGACGGGTGCATTAGTCAACATGTTCTTAAGTGCGGCAAAACTTTTCTCACACTCCTCAGACCATGTTAACCTGACGTCCTTGCCTGTCAGCTTAGTCATAGGTTGAGCTATGCTCGAGAACCCCTTGACATATTTCCTGTAATAACCAGCCAACCCTAAGAAGCTTCTAATTTTCGTTGCATTCTTTGGCTGTGGCCATTCCTGGATACATTTGATCTTATCTTGATCCACTGAGACTCCTTTATCAGACACCACATGTCCAAGGAACCCAATGCTCTTCTGCCAGAAACTACACTTGCTTAGCTTAGAAAAGAGCTTTTGTTCCCTCAGACGGCCCAACACCGCCCTAAGGTGTCTTTCATGGTCCTCCTTTGTCTTGGAATACACGAGTATATCATCAATGAAGATGATCACAAACTCGTCCAAGTATTCCCTGAAGATGCCGTTCATCATCTTCATGAATGCAACAGGTGCATTGGCCAGTCCGAACGGCATAACCACAAACTCATAGTGGCCATACATGGTTTGGAACGCTGTCTTCCTCACATCATCTGGTGCAATGGGGATCTGATGATACCCAGAGGCCAGGTCAATCTTGGAGAACCACTTGGCTCCACAGAGTTGATCCAACAACTCATCAATCCTGGGTAAAGGGTACTTGTTCTTCACAGTCACCCCCTATAATCAATGCACAACCTAAAGCTACCATCCTTTTTCTTAACAAATAGGACTGGTGCTCCCCAAGGTAATACACTAGGGCGTATGAACCCCTTCTCAAGCAACTCCTCAAGTTGCTTCTCCAGCTCTGCCATCTCAGCTGGTGCCATTCTATTTGGACTTTTTGATAATGGGGCCGTTCCAGGTTCCAATTCAATGATGAATGGGACAGCCCTATCAGGGGGAATGCCCTGTAGTGCCCCAAACACATCCTGAAATTCCCGAACCAACGGTATACCCTCTGGGTCACAGGCCCCTACAACCTCATCAGTGTAAATGGTAGCCAAAAAGGCCTCACAACCATTTCCAAGCATCCGTTCTACTTGGACTTCTGAAACCACCAAACTACAAGAGGTTGGCTTGATTCCTTGGTACTTAATCGGGGGTCCAAACTTGTTCTCAAGTTGCACCCTTCCCCGGTGACAATCTAGAGTTGCCCGATACTTTCCCAACCAGTCCATGCCCAAGATCACTTCATGATGCTTGAGGGGGACAACAATCAGATCTATAGGCATCGGCCTATCCAAGATCACCACAGGGATGTCCTTAACCAGACCGAGTGAGTTCATAACTTGCCCTCCGGCCGCACTCACTCGTTCAGGACCATCCCATGTTCCATACTGGAACAAACCTTTTCCTATCATACTTGGACTCACAAAACTATGTGTAGCTCCAGTATCAAATAATGTGTGTGTTTCCACACCACCAATACTTAAGGTCCCTACACAAGACCCAACAAAGTATATCTATCCATCCTAGGTTCCATACCATGCAATTCTAATGGAATTGTAAAAGTAGTTGTCTAGAATGTTACCAGTGATCGCTTGGAAAGGCTGAGTCCCATCCACATCCTTGGATAGTTCATACACATGAGGTGTCGAGGTCTGGCCTCGTCCCTGGACTGGCCTGCTAGCCTCTCCACGTCCCTTACTCTGGTTGCCTTGCAACTTAGGGCAATACCTGCGGTAGTGGCCCTTCTGGCCGCAGTGGTGACAGGTCCTGGACTCACCCAACAGGCTTGGACAATCCTTGGCTGAGTGATCCATCTTACCACATCGAGTGCAGGCTCCCATGGCCTTCCAGCACTCTCCACCGTGGTATCGACCACACTTAGGGCACTCTGACCTACCACTTGAGGTTTTACCCTCCTCGGTCGAGTCCCTTTTCCTCTTCTTGTCACCACTCTGACCCGAGGATACCACCACACTCTTCAGCTTCTGCTTACGCTCCTCTGTGAGGTTGGTCTCCAGCAAGGCCATCCTCTCAACCAACTCAGAAACCGTGTTGAACTTACAAACAGAACAGTAGGTTCGAAGCTCCACCCTTAGGCCTCGGATGAACCTTCAGACCTGAACCTTCTCATCCTCCAGTTCTCTTCCCACATACCTCCTGAGTCGGTTGAACTCTTCTTCATACTCACGAACAGTCCTCCGTCCCTGAGTCAAGTCCAGGAACTTGGACTCCAAACGATCCCACGCCTCAGCAAGAAAGTACTTATGGTTGAACTCAACCTCAAAGTCAGCAAAGTGCTCAATGGTACCATTGGTACGCTTGTCCAAAGCTAACCACCAATTATGTGCATCTCCCTCCAGGAAGTGTACTGCTATGTCCTTCTGGTAATCCTCGGGACAACGTGTGGACTTGAAGTTTCGAACCAACCTAGTTCTCCACTCGTCCGCCCCCATAGGATCAACACTTCCAGCAAAGTGTTTGGTTCCCAACTTGGAGATATGCTCCAGCACCTTCAGGTAGTCCATACCATGCACTGGCCTGACCGGTGGGTCAATCTCAATCACCTCAGCCACACGGCCAGCACCAACATCAGCCACTCCAGCAGCAACCCGAACCGGAGGATTAGCCTGTCCCACAGACGAGTTCACCAATGGTGTGAACGCCTGTGTCAAGGAGGATATCTGAGCTCCCATGATCTGCATAGACTCCACCAAGCCCCTTATAATCGGCTCAATGACCTCCTCTGCACCAGTGACCCAAACATTGTTTGCATCAACATTCTGGCCACTCCCAGCACCAACATTGGACGACCCAGTATCGTCTCCATGGACTTGCTTATGCTGCTCGTCCACATTAGTTTCGTTATCCTCAGTAGGAAGAGTTGGACCCACTGGAAGTCCGGTTGCATTGTCCACCTGCTCCACCTGAGCCGGTAGTACTGAGGTTGGAATGGTTCCAGCTGGTAACACTCCGGTCTGTTCAGCACCATCCTGCCCCACTGCTCCAGACACTCCAGTTGCCTCCTTTCCTTTCCGAGATTTATACCTTCTTGTACCCTTAGGAATTACAAACACAAACAAAAGGTTAGTTCACAACTGAACACACAAACCTCAATCAATCCTAAGTTAATCAGTACAAAAGATTACTTAGAACCCAACTATCTCACCATGAGTCCAAACGGCCAAGTGTGTGGTGAACCAATAACCCAATAAATCCTAGAATCAAGAATGCTCTGATACCAACTTGTAAGACCCGATCCTGGATTCCCCAATCCAACCAGACCGCGGCCTCACCAAACAATGCAACCAGTTCCATCTTTCATATTCAAGTTTAAGTGTTAAATAATTCTAAGTCTTTTTCAGAGTTCTGAGGTTCCAACATTCACACTTAAACAATCCAGCATCAACAAGGCAAATAGATATTTCATAGATAATAACCAAGGTTCATACATCATTCATCATCCTAATAGAAAGATCACACACTAGAATCGCATAAGTTCACAAGTTGCACAATAGGCTACAATAATTACACAATTTTCAGAATCAACCCAATCACCACACATCTTTCCATGGCCGCGGTCCTCATGGTGCTTTTCCCTTACCACGGTCCATTTCTGGTCCTGGATCCAACACAAACAAACACACAATCACAAGGTTAGATTACAAAACAAGAATCAATTCACATTGCATGGTCGGATCCAATCTAGTCAAGAACAATCATCAAAAATGTCAAGTCTGGCCCCTTTAAAAAGAGATCCGAATACCAAATAAAATTCATGAAAACTCTTGACAATTCAGAAGAAAAATATTCCCATAATCAGATTCAAAAGAACCGGCTCAGATCATAGTGATCTCGGCCATGAACAGCCCACACAAGAACAAGTGACTTTCATGGGGATTTGATCAGGCCAAGGCCTTAAGATCGATGGATCCTTCCCTGTAATATCATAAAACAATCCATAGCACAACATATATGAAGAAACAGAGTAGAAGAAGTCAGAGTAAGGACTGCCAGTCGATCCAAACCGGCCAGACTCACACGGCCATCATCCGCGGCCTTGTCCGGTTACTCTTGGCCACACCTCTCACCTTAGGAGTTCGGTCTCCAGGGGCGACTTCCTTCTCTTTCTCCTTTGCCTTCGTCTTGTATTTCTGCCTCAAATCCATCCTCTTGATCACACGCCCAAACACACCAGGAACACTCAAGAACAATCTCTTGGATCAAAACGGCCAATCCAAGGTTTGTGTCTCTCTTTCTCTCTTGAATTTTCTCTGTGTTTCTCTCTGTGTGAAAGTGAGTAAAAATCAACCAGAATGGCAGAAATGAGAGAGAGAGGATGACTTAAACTGTCCCCAACCGCCTGGGCGAATAGTTACCAAAAATCACACCCCTTCTTCCCAAAACCATCCCATAACCGTCCCATAACCGCCCATTGGCGGTTTCTCCCCTTTTCTTCCTTTGACAAATTGATCACTGAGCCTCAGCTCACACTCTGGAAGCTTGCCCACTCCCTGTCCCGAGCTTAAGACCAATTTGGTCGCACCGTCCTGCACTCGGACCATCGGCTCGCCCAGTAACCGTCCCGGACTCATCCACACTGATCCGAACCAGAATGCACCGTCCCACTGGATTGAGCTGACCTCCAGCTGTTCCCAGCTGGGTGAGCTAGTCAACCAGCTCCTGTGAGGTGAACAGATCATGGTGAACTGAATACCAGCTGAACCGAGCTGATTGATCTCAAACCAACACTCGTCCAGCTGCCTAAACACTCACTCAACTCCTTTACTCTTGTTTCCATCGTATCCTGGTTAAGACTCAGCTGACTGATGCCCTTAACCTTCATTCAGGGCCATGATACGCTTGTCTCAAGGTCCAATGACCTGACTGGTGCATCTCCCCGCACCATGGCCCGTCCTGGCAATCCTATCTAGCATCGGGGACATGACAGTGTGTGTCCGTCAGCACACACATGATGTCTGTGGCTGTCCATCAGTACACATATCAACACGTTGGTACTTGGACTCAGCACTCTGACCCTTCTCGTGATTTTGGCCCAGGTGGGCTGTCTGTTCAGTACACACAGGACGTCCGTGGGTGTCCTCCAGCACACACAGAAATTCCGTGGCTGTCCATGTGTGTCCGTGTGTGTCCATCAGCACACACAGGACGTCCGTGGGTGTCCGTCAGCACACACAGGACGTCCGTGGCTGTCCGTGTGTGTCTATCAGCACACACAGGACATCCGTGGCTGTCGATCAGTACACATATCAGCACGGTGGTGCTTGGACTCAGCACGCTGGTCCTTCCCGTGGACTGTTTGGGTGATTTTGGCCCACATGGGCTGTCTGTTCAGTACACACAGGACTTCTGTGGGTGTCCGTCAGCACACACAGGACGTCTGTGTGTGTCCGTCAGCACACACAGGACGTCCATGGCTGTCTGTGTGTGTCCGTGTGTGTCCGTCAGCACACAAAGGACGTCCGTGGCTGTCCTTCAGTACACATACCAGCACGTTGGTCCTTGGACTCAGCACGCTGGCCCTTCCCGTGGACTGTTTGGGTGATTTTGGCCCACGTGGGCTGTCTGTTCAGTACACACATGACGTCCGTGGGTGTCCGCCAGCACACACAAGACGTCCGTGGCTGTCTGTAAGTACACACAGGACGTCTGTGGCTTTTCGTGTGTGTCCGTGTGTGTCCGTCGGCACACAAAGGACGTCCGTGGCTGTTCATGGCTGTCCGTCAGCACACACAGAACGTCCGTGTCTGTCCGTGTGTGTCCTTTTGTGTCCGTCAGCACACGCAGGACATCCGTGGCTGTCCATCAGTACACACAGTACGTCCGTGGCTTTCCGTGTGTGTCTGTGTGTGTGCGTCAGCACACAAAGGACGTCCATGGCTGTTCGTGGCTGTCCGTCAGCACACACAGGACGTCTGTGGCTGTCCGTGTGTTTCCGTGTGTGTCCATCATCACACACAGGACATCCGTGGCTGTCCATCAGTACACATATCAGCACGTTAGTCCTTGGACTCACCACGCTGGTCCTTCCCGTGGACTGTTTGGGTGATTTTGGCCCACGTGGGCTGTCTGTTCAGTACACACAGGACGTCTGTGGGTGTCCGTCAGCACACACAGGACATCCATGTGTGTCCGTCAGCACACACAGGACGTCCGTGGCTGTCTGTGTGTGTCTGTCAGCACACACAGGACGCCCGTGGCTGTCCATCAGTACACATATCAGCACGTTGGTCCTAGGACTCAGCATGCTGACCCATCCCGTGGACTGTTCGGGTGATTTTGGCCCACGTGGGCTGTCTGATCAGTACACACAGGACGTCCGTGGGTGTCCACCAGCACACACAGGACGTCTGTGGCTGTCCGTGTGTGTCCACCTGTGTTCGTCCGCACACACAGGACGTCTGTGGCTGTCCATCAGTACACATATCACCACGTTGGTCCTTGGACTCAGCACACTGGTCCTTCCCGTGGACTGTTTGGGCGATTTTGGCCCACGTGGGCTGTTTGTTCAGTACACACAGGACGTCCGTGGGCGTCCGTCAGCACACACAGGACGTCCGTTTGTGTCCGTCAGCATACACAGGACGTCCGTGGCTGTCTGTGTGTGTCCATGTGTGTCCGTTAGCACACACAGGACTCCCGTGGCTGTTCGTGGCTGTCCGTCAGCACACATAGGACGTCCGTGGCTGTCCGTGTGTGTCCTTTTGTGTCCGTCAGCACACACAGGACATCCGTGGCTGTCCATCATTACACATATCAGCACGTTGGTCCTTGGACTCAGCACGCTGGTCCTTCCCGTGGACTGTTTGGGTGATTTTGGCACACGTGGGCTGTCTGTTCAGTACACACAGGACGTCCGTGGGTGTCCGCCAGCACCCATAGGACATCCGTGGCTGTCTGTCAGCACACACATGACGTCTGTGGCTTTCCGTGTGTGTCCGTCAGCATACAAAGGACGTCCTTGGCTGTTTGTGGCTGTCCGTCAGCACACACAGGACATCTGTGGCTGTCTGTGTGTGTCCATGTGTCCGTCAGCACACAAAGGACGTCTGTGGCTGTTCGTGGCTGTCCGTCAGCACACACAGGACGTCCGTGGCTGTCCGTGTGTGTCCGTCAGCACACACAGGAAATCCGTGGCTGTCCATCAGTACACATATCAGCACGTTGGTCCTTGGACTCAGCACGCTGGTCCTTCCCGTGGACTGTTTGGGTGATTTTGGCCCACGTGGCATGTCTGTTCAGTACACAAAGGACGTCTGTGGGTCTCCGTCAGCACACACAGGACGTACGTGTGTGTCCGTCAGCACACACAGAACGTACGTGGCTGTCTGTGTGTGTCCGAGTGTGTCCGTCAGCACACACAGGATGCCCGTGGCTGTCCATCAGTACACATATCAGCACAGTGGTCCTAGGACTCAGCACGCTGAGCCATCCCGTGGACTGTTCGGGTGATTTTGGCCCACGTGGGCTGTCTGTTCAGTACACACAGGACGTCCATGGGTGTCCGCAAGCATACACAGGAGGTCTGTGGCTGTCCGTGTGTGTCAGTCTGTGTCCGTCTGCACACACAGGACGTCCGTGGCTGTCCATCAGTACACATATCAGCACGTTGGTCGTTGGACTCAGCGTGCTGGCCCTTCCCGTGGACTGTTTGGGTGATTCTGGCCCACGTGGGCTGTCTGTTCAGTACACACAGGACGTCTGTGGCTGTCCGTGGCTGTCCCTCAGCACACACAGGACGTCCGTGGCGGTCTGTGTGTGTCCGCGTGTGTCCGTGTGTTTCCCTCAGCACACACAGGACGTTCATGGGTGTCCGTCAGCACACACAGGACGTCCGAGTGTGTCCGCGTGTGTCCGTGGGTGTCCGCCAGCACACATAGGACGTCTGTGGCTGTCTATCAGCACACACAGGACGTCTGTGGCTTTCCGTATGTTTCCGTGTGTGTCCGTCAGCATACAAAGGACGTCCTTGGCTGTTTGTGGCTGTCCGTCAGCACACACAGGACGTCTGTGGCTGTCTGTGTGTGTGTATTTGTGTCCGTCAGCACACAAAGGACGTCTGTGGCTGTTCGTAGCTGTCCGTCAGCACACACAGGACGTCCGTGGCTGTCCGTGTGTGTCCGTGTGTGTCCGTGTGTGTCCGTCAGCACACACAGGAAATCCGTGGCCGTCCATCAGTACACATATCAGCACGCTGGTCCTTGGACTCAGCACGCTGGTCCTTCCTGTGGACTGTTTGGGTGATTTTGGCCCACGTGGGCTATCTGTTCAGTACACAAAGGACGTCTGTGGGTGTCCGTCAGCACACACAGGACGTCCGTCAGCACACCCAGGACGTCTGTGGCTGTCTGTGTGTTTCCGTGTGTGTCCGTCAGCACACACAGGATGCCCGTGGCTGTCCATCAGTACACGTATCAGCACAGTGGTCCTAGGACTCAGCACGCTGAGCCATCTCGTGGACTGTTCGGGTGATTTTGGCCCACGTGGGCTGTCTGTTCAGTTTACACAGGACGTCCGTGGGTGTCCGCCAGCACACACAGGACGTCAGTGGCTGCCCGTGTGTGTCCGTCAGCACACATATCAGCACGTTGGTCCTTGGACTCAGCACGCCTGCCCTTCCCGTGGACTGTTTGGGTGATTCTGGCCCACGTGGGCTGTCTGTTCAGTACACACAGGACATCTATGGCTGTCCGCCAGCACACACAGGACGTCTGTAGCTGTCCATGGCTGTCCGTGTGTGTCCGTGTGTGTCCGTCTGTGTCCGTCTGCACACACAGGATGTCCGTGGCTGTCCATCAGTACACATATCAGCACGTTGGTCCTTGGACTCAGCACGCTGGCCCTTCCCGTGGACTGTTTGTGTCACTTCCCCAATCCTGAGTAGAAATTGTTGGGACGGCCATGGTTCGAGGAAACGTGCAAGCCAGTCTTTGGACATCAAGGCAAGCGTTCCATGGTCGAGAAAGAAGGTTAAGGACATAAGGAAACTTAAACTTAACCTTATACAAGCTAAGAGACAGCTAGGACGAGTAAGACGGTAGCTGGACGAAGTGGACGAGTAGCTCGCCAGCTCAATGAAGCTAGGTTCAGTTCACTCCAGCTCAGTCCCTACTAAGTCAGCTCCACTAGCTGGACTACTAGCTCACTCAGCTGAGGCAGCTGAGAGTCAGCTCATCTCAGCTAGACGGACTGTCCGGGCTTTAGGCCGATGGTCCGGGTCCGGGTCAGTGGCGGGCTGTGAGGTCCGACCATGAGGCCATGGGCTGTTGGGTCTTTGGACAAGGCCGTGGGCTAAGTCCAGGAGGCCTGGGGCGTGGGTTGGGATTGTGACCGACCCCAAACCCAATCAGAAAGGGCGAAGGGATGCAAGTGGCCGAAAGGGGACAACCCTTGGCCGATGGTGCCCATTCGCTAGCAAGTCGTGCCTGTTCGTGGGGCAAGACTTACCCCCTCATTTTCTATAAATACGGGGGCTCTCTGGTCGATTTCATTATCCAACTCCAGAGTAAAATACTCAGAGAAAAACGTAGAGAGAAAGAAAGAGAGAAAGAGAGAGTTCCGGCCAAGAGAAAGGCCGATTGTGGTGGTGTTGTGTTCCGGCGACTCTGATCGTTTGAGAACTAACCCCGGTCAAGAATGGGAGATCAAGACAAGGAGAAGAGCATGGAGAACCCAGACGTGGTTCACAAGGTATGTGATGGGCCGTGGCTCCATCAGACCGAACGGACGGTCCATGCGACCGCACCGCGGCTCTGCTCGGTTCCTAAGTCCCATCCGGCTCTCCTTATCTATTTCAATTCGTTTCTCTTCTCTTCTCTCTGGTTAAAGACGAAAGGATGTGTTGGTTGAGTCCAAGGGACACGTCCATAGGTTTTGGCCGAACATAATCAAACCGCTAGCCTAGACACGGGTCGGTTAGTCGGATGATCCGATCGCACCAAGACTGGGCGGTTAGGACGAACGGTTGGGAATGACCCAAAGGGCACGAGTTGTCAAGAGTCATGAGTGTCCAAAGGTTGTGAGTTGCCAAAGGGTGTCAGTGACCAAAAGGTACGAGATACCAAAGGTTACGAACATCAAAAGTTACGAGGACCAAGAAGCATGATTGACCAAAGGGTGCATGCTCCAAACGGTGTCTTTCGGGACAGGTTAGGAACGATCCTTATGGATCAGCCTATGGCTTTTCTAGTTAGGACAAGGTCACGGTTTGTCTAAGCCAAGGTAGAGTCGCAAGGTCTGACCGGTTGCTAAGCCTTCCGGATTAGGCTTGAGGCTTACTCGGCCGATTGGATCCAGGCCTAAGGCCGGATCAGGTAAGGGAGTCCGTTGGGCCATTGAGCCGGACTTCATTGGCCGGTCGCACCTAGATTCTATCCGGTTAGACTGATTGGTCTTTGGGGACGATCCGGATCTGTTCGTGTGTTCTGTTTATCTATTCTGGACTATCTATCTGATTCTAAGTCAAGGGGTGGTTGGTTGAATGACTTAGGATACGGTAGGTAGGTTCATATGTTTTATGATTATGTTGACTGAGGTTTATCTAAGTTCTAGGAACCAAGCCAAGCATTGTAGAATCAATCCGTTCTATTCTCGGTTATGATTAATGCTTATCTGGTTGTGGTTTCAGGAACTAAGGATGGTTCTGGTCAAGCCAAGGAGCCGTGAAGGCTCGGTCAGTGTGAGAGGCTGTGTAACGTGCGGTTAGATGATGCTAGGGATGAACTAGTGATTGTCTATGAGACTGTTAAGAAGTTGTGTATTGAATCTCATGTTTCCAAGTAATACAAAGTTTATACATTGTTATTCCGCTGTGCAATCTGTTCCTTTGTTTATGAACCTCATATTCGAATATGACTTAGTAACTAAAAGACATAAAATGGATCAAACAAGCAAAGAAATTAATAAGTAAGCCTGCGGACTCCATCAGGTCGAGAGGCCAGGGTTCGGGTCTTACAAGTTGGTATCAGAGCATGCTTGATTCTAGGATAGTTGGGTTATGCAGTCCACACACACACACATACACGCAGCCAGCTGATTAGGTCTCACGGTCAGGTTTGATTGCTTAGTCTAGGGATTGTTTTGTTCTGTTTATGTTAGTGTGTTTCGTACTAACATTGTCTGAATCCTTAGGCTGGAAAAAGCAAATCGGGAAAGTCCCGAAGGAGTAAGAAAACAGCCGGTCAGTCTAGTCAAGTGGCCATGGACGGGACCAATCTATCCGGATTGCAAACCGATCCGGCTGCGGCTGACACTAGAGACGTGTTGCCAACTGATCAGGCTAATCTTACGGGGACGCAACAGGATGGTCAGGAACATCGGGAGAGTGATGAGGAAGTGGAATCCTCGAACGCTAACCGTGATGGTGACCAGCATGAGAGAGTGGCCGATGGAACGGCTAATGTGCCCGCAACACTGTCCAAAGAGGACTTGTTAGAGGCCATGAAGGTAATGGGGACTCAGGTGGCGGCTATGGCACAACTGTTCATGCCACTAGTGAACTCCTCGGTTGGCCAGGCTACGCATGTGGCTACGACCACCCCCAACACCAATGGTCCAGTTGTGGAAACGGTTGAGGTGATCGAGATCGATCCACTCGAAAATTCTGAAAAGAAGGTGGACTATCTGAGTCTGCTTCAACATTTATCCAGGTTGGGTACGAAGCATTTCTCCGGTAGCACCGACCCTATTGTGGCAGACGAGTGGAGGAGTAGGCTGGTCCGAAACTTTCAATCAACTCGCTGTCCAGAGGATTACAGACGAGACATTGCGGTTTACTTCCTGGAAGGGGACGCGCATAACTGGTGGCTTGCAGTGGACAAGCGCACCAATGGGAGTTTGGAAAGTTTTGCGGACTTTGAAGTTGAATTCAACCGCAAATACTTCCCTGCTGAGGCTTGGGATCGTCTGGAAGCTCAGTTTCTAGATTTGGCCCAAGGCCGCAGGACCGTACGAGAGTACGAAGAAGAGTTCAACCGGCTCAGACGGTTTGTTGGAAGAGAGCTGGAGGACGAGGCAGTCCAGGTCCGTAGGTTCATCCAAGGCCTAAAGCCAGAATTGAAGACCCATTGCTCGATCCGCACTTTCAACACCGTCGGAGAACTGGTGGAACGGGTGGCTTTGCTAGAGTCTAACTTGGCTGAAGAAACTAAGCTTAAGGCTAAGTCACAGTCTGGCCCGTCGGGCAAGACAAATGATAAAAAGAGGAAGTGGGACCAGGTGGACGGAGGTAATACCTCTGGTGGCCGAGCTACATGTCCCAAGTGTGGAAAGAATCATCCCGGTGAGTGCTGGAAGGCCATGGGGGCTTGTGTGCGATGTGGCAGCATGGATCACACGATCCAAAACTGCACTCGACCAAACCGATTCTCAGACCAGTCCAGTGGCAGCGGCTCCGTGACTTGCTTCCTATGTGGCAAGACGGGACACTAAAAGTCGGACTGTCCTAAGCTACAAGGAGGACAAGGGAAGGGCCGTGGAGACACAGGCAAGTCGACCCAGAGTAGGCAGACCACAACACCAAGGGTGTATGAGCTGTCCCGGGATGACGGCTGTTGGGGTCAAAATCGGTCACGACAGAATCAATGTCTGAAAGTCTGTAAAAATCAGCATAAAAGTTTTTACGAAAAGTAATCTTCGTAAAGATATCTTTACGAAGAGCCTTGAAGTAAAATCTCGTCCAAATCTCAATCGAACCACTAATACCGATTGTCCGAAGGCAACAGACATGTATCCAAATCGGCAGCGGACAAGCTCGAGTATGGAAATCAGACCGCGGACAAGCCAAGTTCAATCGATACGCGACGACCAAGCATGCACACAGCTCGGTCGCTACATAGCGACCGAGCTCGAGCCAAGCTCGGTCGCTACATAGCGACCGAGCTCGAGCCAAGCTCGGTCGCTACGTAGTGACCGAGCGTCCGTCTCGCTCGGTCGCTACATAGCGACCGAGCCCGAGCCAAGCTCAGTTGCTACGTAGCGACCGAGCATCCGTCTCGCTCGGTCGCTACATAGCGACCGAGCCCAAGCCATGCTCGGTCGCTACGTAGCGACCGAGCGTCTGTCTCGCTCGGTCGCTATGTAGCGACCAAGCCTGAGCCAAGCTCGGTCGCTACGTAGCGACCGAGTGTCCATCTCGCTCGGTCGCTACATAGCGACCGAGCGTCCATTAGCGACCGAGCGTCCGTCTCGCTCGGTCGCTACATAGCATCCGTCTCGCTCGGTCTCTACGTAGCGACCGTGCCCGAGCCAAGCTCGGTCGCTAAGCGTCCGTCTCGCTCGGTCGCTACGTAGCGACCGAGCCTGAGCCAAGCTCGGTCGCTACGTAGCGACCGAGCGTCCATCTCGCTCGGTCGGTACGTAGAGACCGGGCTCGAGCCAAAGTGCAGTCGCTGCGTAGCTACCGAGCTCTTCCGAACATCGGTATGACACCAGTCCATGCATTCTCGTCAAACCTTCAAATGCTATCTCCCGAAGACCGTAGCGAGCTCAGTCTATGTTTTCCGCTATTCTAAATCATCGATCAAACTTCGCGGATTAGAAACCGCGGAAAGTTCTTTCTTTGTCGAAAGAAATCGTAGTAAACTCTTCGAGTCGGAAGACTGCCCAAAGGGACCTAAAACACGACTCGAGGCCCATCCTGCGATTTCTTAACCAAAAGCCCGTAAACCACAGCCCGGTTTACGCTTGATCGACAAGGAAGGATAAATGTCAAGTTTCCGCGGATAAATACGGAAGTTTTGAAGATAATTGTGAAAATCGGGAAAAATGGAATATCTCCATTTTTATGCTATGACAGCTTAAGGGCAGAAGAGTAAAAGCGTAAACCGACCTTGGAGCTAGTATATAAGGAGTCCTAGGCGAGGAGCATGAGAGAGAACTTTTTAGACTCGGAATTCTCTGCACTTAGAAACTTTAGGCTTTATTCTCGACAAGTTCGGTTTCTATGACTGGCACTCAATTACTAGACGAACTTGCCCAGGCAGTTTGATCTCTTTTCCAGCTCTATCAATTGAACTACGTTCGGCTTGATCCTCGAAAGGGTTACGTAGGCAGCCTTTAACAAGGTTCAGTCCGAAATCAATCAAAAACCTTTTATGTATCTTTTTGTCTTCTGTTATCGAGCTGCGACTCAACTAGGTTTGAGCTATTAGGCCGCTTGATACAGGCCGGGATTCAGACTACACGGACGGACGGTCTGAGGTTCAAGAACTCGGACTGGACAGAACGGACGGCTATGGAGCGGCTAGACGGACGCGATGGAGTGGGAGATGGCTGATCTGGTTCCTGAAGCAAAAGAGTGCTATTTTTATGAGTTTTTATGAATCAAATGATGAACAGAAAGAAAGCTAAATGATAAATGAAGAACAGGAGCAAATATGACTTTTTATGGGTTTTTATAATGAATGGAAAATCTAGAACTATATGATGCAAGATAAAACAAAATATGAGAAGGATAGAAATATGGGGGATGGATCCTTGTTGCTGGATGTGTATCTCTCTCAACAAGAACAGTGGATGGAGGTGGATAGCTATGTAATTTGGCTTGCTGGATATGTATCACTCTCAAGACAAATCGATGGATGGAATGGAGGTGAAGAATCGCCACAAGCTTGGTGGTTGAAGCTTGATAAGACTCGGCTGCTCTCTCTTGTTTCTCACAGAAAAAGACTTAGGATTTTAGGTTTGCAAAGGCAAAATTATTTCATAAAAGACTTAGGCAAAAATCGCCAACTTCATGGGTTATATAGGGTTTACCCCTTATGGGACTCAAAGATAAAAAGGCCTTAAACAAGCTGGCCGAAAATGAGGCTGAAACAATAGCCCAAAGTCTTAACCAAATAAATTAAAATAAACCAGACATCTGGTTGTCGGTTTGAGAAGGCCTAGACCAAGGCTAATAGCATGCTTGCATGTTGCCTCATTAAAACCTTACCAAGAAAACCCAATGGGACAAAACCTGGTGAGGAAAAAGAGTACAACACATGCTACTCCCCTTGGTGGTTGGCTAGATCTCAGAACCGGGAAGAGTTGGAGTGGATGAAATGGAAACTGAGTCTGGACCAAGCTCGGATGTGGAAATGAGAAGTCCGGCTTGGTTGAGGCTGAACTGGATCGGGTCGGCCGCGTCCTGAACCTCCGTTAGGCCGGCTTGATCTTGAATCTTCAACTGGACCATCTTCTCAATCAGCAGCTGGTCCTGGTCAATCTGTCCATCTTGATCAAGGATTTGTTGGACAGCTTTGGTGAAACCTTCTCGCAAGGCCCTGGTTACACTCCGGGTAGTCGGACCGCTCCTAACTATGGGAACCTCTACTTGGATGGCCTCATCATTCCCTCCCTCTTGAAGAGGTTCTGGCCTCAGAACACCATCATCTGCAAAGTCATCATTACTATCTGCATGGAAAGGAGACAAATCCGAGACATTGAAAGTATGTGAAATTTTAAATTCAGCTGGGAGGTCAAGGATATAGGCATTGTCGTTGATCTTCTTTAGGATGCGGAATGGTCCTGTCCCACGGGGACAGAGCTTGGACTTCCGGGCTTCTGGAAACCTCTCGGGCCGCATGTGTAACCACACCAAGTCTCTGGGTTCGAACAGTACCTCCTTCCTCTTCTGGTCATACTTGGCCTTGACCTTAGCCGCCTTGGCCTCTATCCTCTCCTTGACCTTCAGGTGCATATTCTTAACAAACTCTGCCTTGGGGACTCCATCGCGACTGCGGTATATGGAGCTGGGTAGTTCGGTGAAGTCTAAAGCAGTCTCTGGCTGAAACCCATAAACAGTCTCAAAAGGTGACAGGTTAGTAGTAGAGTGCCTAGCATGGTTATAAGCAAACTCAACAAAAGGCAAACAAGACAACCAATTTCTTAAATTCTTACCGACCGTAGCTCTCAACAGTTGAGAGAGTGTACGGTTTACTACCTCAGTCTGGCCATCGGTTTGGGGATGGCAAGTGGTCGAGAATAGTAGCTTGGTTCCGAACTTGCCCCATAGTGTCTTCCAGAAATGGCTGAGGAACTTGGCATCTCGGTCAGACACAATGGTTCGAGGAACACCATGTAGTCGGACCACTTCTTTGAAGAATAGGTCGGCGGTCTGAGTGGCATCATTAGTGGTGTTACAGGCTATGAAATGGGCCATCTTGGATAACCTGTCTACCACTACAAAAATGGAATCCTTGTGGTTTATCTTGGGTAAACCCAGCACAAAGTCCATAGAAATGTCTACCCAAGGATGGTTAGGAATCGGCAATGGCATTTGTAAACCGTAAGGATGTGACTTTTTATGGGTTTTTATAATGAATGGAAAATCTAGAACTATATGATGCAAGATAAAACAAAATATGAGAAGGATAGAAATATGGGGGATGGATCCTTGTTGCTGGATGTGTATCTCTCTCAACAAGAACAGTGGATGGAGGTGGATAGCTATGGAATTTGGCTTGCTTGATGTGTATCACTCTCAAGACAAATCGATGGATGGAATGGAGGTGAAGAATCGCCACAAGCTTGGTGGTTGAAGCTTGATAAGACTCGGCTGCTCTCTCTTGTTTCTCACAGAAAAAGACTTAGGGTTTTAGGTTTCCAAAGGCAAAATTATTTCATAAAAGACTTAGGCAAAAATCGCCAACTTCATGGGGTTATATTGGGTTTACCCCTTATGGGACTCAAAGATAAAAAGGCCTTAAACAAGCTGACCGAAAATGAGGCTGAAACAATAGCCCAAAGTCTTAACCAAATAAATTAAAATAAACCAGACATCTGGTTGTCGGTTTGAGAAGGCCTAGACCAAGGCCAATAGCATGCTTGCATGTTGCCTCATTAAAACCTTACCAAGAAAACCCAATGGGACAAAACCTGGTGAGGAAAAAGAGTACAACACATGCTACTCCCCTTGGTGGTTGGCTAGATCTCAGAACCGGGAAGAGTTGGAGTGGATGAAATGGAAACTGAGTCTGGACCAAGCTCGGATGTGGAAATGAGAAGTCCGGCTTGGTTGAGGCTGAACTGGATCGGGTCGGCCGCGTCCTGAACCTCTGTTAGGCCGGCTTGATCTTGAATCTTCAACTGGACCATCTTCTCAATCAGCAGCTGGTCCTGGTCAGTCTGTCCATCTTGATCAAGGATTTGTTGGACAGCTTTGGTGAAACCTTCTCGCAAGGCCCTGGTTCCACTCCGGGTAGTCGGACCGCTCCTAACTATGGGAACCTCTACTTGGATGGCCTCATCATTCCCTCCCTCTTGAAGAGGTTCTGGCCTCAGAACACCATCATCTGCAAAGTCATCATTACTATCTGCTTGGAAAGGAGACAAATCCGAGACATTGAAAGTATGTGAAATTTTAAATTCAGCTGGGAGGTCAAGGATATAGGCATTGTCGTTGATATTCTTTAGGATGCGGAATGGTCCTGTCCCACGGGGACAGAGCTTGGACTTCCGGGCTTCTGGAAACCTCTCGGGCCGCATGTGTAACCACACCAAGTCTCCGGGTTCGAACAGTACCTCCTTCCTCTTCTGGTCATACTTGGCCTTGACCTTAGCCGCCTTGGCCTCTATCCTCTCCTTGACCTTCAGGTGCATATTCTTAACAAACTCTGCCTTGGCGACTCCATCGCGACTGCGGTATATGGAGCTGGGTAGTTCGGTGAAGTCTAAAGCAGTCTCTGGCTGAAACCCATAAACAGTCTCAAAAGGTGACAGGTTAGTAGTAGAGTGCCTAGCATGGTTATAAGAAAACTCAACAAAAGGCAAACAAGACAACCAATTTCTTAAATTCTTACCGACCGTAGCTCTCAACAGTTGAGAGAGTGTACGGTTTACTACCTCAGTCTGGCCATCGGTTTGGGGATGGCAAGTGGTCGAGAATAGTAGCTTGGTTCCGAACTTGCCCCATAGTGTCTTCCAGAAATGGCTGAGGAACTTGGCATCTCGGTCAGACACAATGGTTCGAGGAACACCATGTAGTCGGACCACTTCTTTGAAGAATAGGTCGGCGGTCTGAGTGGCATCATTAGTGGTGTTACAGGCTATGAAATGGGCCATCTTGGATAACCTGTCTACCACTACAAAAATGGAATCCTTGTGGTTTATCTTGGGTAAACCCAGCACAAAGTCCATAGAAATGTCTACCCAAGGGTGGTTAGGAATCGGCAATGGCATTTGTAAACCGTAAGGATGTGACCTGGACTTGGTTTTAAGGCAAGTAGTGCACTTGGCGCATATGCTCTCCACATCCCTCTTCATGTTTGGCCAAAAGAAATGTTCAGTTAGGACACTCAAGGTCTTGTCCCGACCAAAGTGTCCCATGAGGCCGCCACCATGGGCCTCCCGAACCAGCAGTTCCCTCATGGCTCCTTTGGGAGTGCACAACCTCTTTCCCTTGAACAAGAACCCCTCATAGTGGTAGTATGGCCCGAAATCCCCCTTCTCAGTGTTCCTGAAAACTTCATTAAAATCAAGATTAGTGGCATAAGATTCTTTAATATGTTCGAAACCCATGATCTTGGCCTCCATGGTCACAATGAGAGTGTGTCTCCGGGACAGTGCATCGGCCACCACGTTGTCTTTGCCCTTCTTGTACTTAATCAAATAGGGAAAGGTCTCCATGAACTCGAGCCATCTGGCGTGCCTCTTCTTGAGTGTGGTCTGTCCCCTCAAGTGCTTAAGTGTCTCATGATCTGTATGAATAACAAATTCCTTAGACAAAAGGTAATGCTGCCAAGTTTCAAGGGACCTTACTAGAGCGTATAGCTCTTGGTCATAGGTTGGGTAGTTGAGGGCAGCTCCACTCAATTTCTCACTAAAGAATGCCACTGGTCGGCCCCCTTGAGTAAGGACAGCTCCAATGCCTGTACCTGATGCATCACACTCAATCTCAAAAGTTTTATTAAAATCAAGGAGTGTAAGAACGGGTGCATGAGTTAAACTATATTTAAGCTTGTTGAAAGACTCCTCTTGGGCAGGGCCCCAAACAAAGGATACATTCTTCTTGAT
This sequence comes from Brassica rapa, assembly GCF_000309985.2. NCBI lineage: Eukaryota > Viridiplantae > Streptophyta > Magnoliopsida > Brassicales > Brassicaceae > Brassica > Brassica rapa. The sequence goes on from NW_022610899.1 coordinate 36,374, forward strand.
CACTGAGGTCATGGGAGCAGCAATGGTGCTCAAGTCCTTGACAAACCGCCTATAGAAGCTGGCTAGGCCATGGAAACTTCGGACTTGCCCAATAGTGGTTGGTGTGGGCCAGTCTTGGATGGCCTTGATCTTCTCCTCATCGACCTTCAAACCCTGTGAGCTCACAACAAAGCCAAAAAATATTAACTGGTCAGGGCAAAATACACACTTCTTGAGATTGGCAAAGAGTCCTTCCTGCCTGAGCGCCTTCAAAACCTGTTGTACATGACTAATGTGATCGGATAAGCACTGACTATAGATCAATATGTCATCAAAATAGACAACCACAAATTTACCAATGTAGGGCCTTAGAACCTCGTTCATAAGCCTCATGAAGGTGCTAGGGGCGTTGGTAAGACCAAAGGGCATCACCAGCCACTCATACAAGCCTTGCTTGGTCTTGAAAGCAGTCTTCCACTCGTCACCCTCCTTCATCCGAACTTGGTGATAGCCACTCCTAAGATCAATCTTGGAAAACACTGTGGAACCACTCAGTTCATCTAACATATCATCAAGTCTAGGAATGGGGTACCGATATTTTATCGTGATGTTGTTGATGGCTCGGCAATCAACACACATATGCCATGTTCCATCCTTCTTAGGCACCAATAGGACGGGAACGGCACATGGGCTGAGACTCTCTCGAATGTACCCCTTGTCCATGAGGTCTTGGACCTGTCTCTCCAGCTCCTTAGCCTCCTCCGGATTGACTCGGTACGCGGCTCGGTTTGGAAGTGGGGCGCCTGGCACAAAGTCTATCTGATGTTCGATTCCTCGGAGGGGTGGTAATCCAGCTGGTATCTCCTCAGGGAACACGTCCTTGTACTGGTCCATTAGTACTTGCATCTCAGCTGGACAATCTGGTGCCTCAAAGCCTGCAAAACAACCTTCCTTGAAAACCATTAGTAGCACCTGTGTGTCTTGCTGCAATGATTTAATCAATTTACTAGAAGAGATGTAAAGGTTAGTTTTACTAAACAGTCCAGACTGATCCATGGCCCAATGCATCTCGTACACCTCTTGTGGAGTGAGAGGAGCCAGGCTGTGCTTCTTGTTGTTGTGGGTAAAGCTGTAGATGTTAGTCCTCCCATGGTGAATGGTCTCCTTGTCAAACTGCCAAGGCCTCCCTAACAGTAGATGGCCGGTTTGCATAGGAACCACATCACACTTCACCTGGTCCTGGTACTTACCAATACAAAAGGAAACAACAACTTGCTCCGAGATTTTAAGCTCCGTCTCATCATTGAGCCACTTGAGCTTGTATGGCCTGGGGTGTGGCAACTTTGCTAGTCCTAACTTTTCAACAAGGTACCTGCTGGCCACATTAGTGCAAGAGCCACCATCAATAATTAGACTACATACCTTGCCCTCCACGCTACATCTAGTATGGAAGATGTTCTCTCGTTGGACGGTTTCTGGATCAAAGAGAGCACTGAGAGCTCGTCTGACCACCAGCAGCTCACCAGTTTCAGCATAGTCCACTATCTCATCACCTGAGTCAGCCATCTCTACATCGGCCTCGTCTTGGGACTCATACTCGCTGTCTGCCTTAAGGATCATGACACGCTTGTTTGGACAGTCCCTGGCGTAGTGCCCCTTCCCCGGACATTTGAAACAAGTAATATCACGAGTTCTTTGAGCTTGGGTTTGTCCCTTACCTGGTTCGGATGAACCTGGTTTGGACTGGTCGGATTGGCTCTTCTTGAACCGGTTTTCCACTTCAATGGATTTGTTCTTCTCAACCCCTTTGGATCCGGATGGAGCCCATGGCGTCTTGTTCCTGGCGCTAGAGGCGTTCTTCCTTTTAATGTGCTGCTCGGCCTGGATGGCATAGTGTAGGAGGTCATTGAAGTTGATGTAGGTCTGCCTCTCCATCTTGCGAGCGATGCGGTCTTGAAGTCCTTCCAAGAACTGAGCCATCATAACCTCTTCGGTCTTGCGCGTCCTGAGCTTGTTCTTGAGAGCCTTAAACTCCTCAAAGTACTCTTCTACGGTCCTAGTACCCTGAGACAACTTGCGAAAACGTTTTAGTAAATCTCGCTGGTAGTATGAGGGAATATACCTTGCACATAGCTTAGCTCGCATCTCCTCCCAAGTCTCAATCCTATAGACTCTGCCAACCTCGGCTACTTCTCTGTCCCACCAGGTTAGGGCATTATCTGTCAGTAGAGCTGCGGCTAGGGCGATCTTCTTGGCCTCGTTATAGCGGTAGTACTCAAAGATGTACTCCATGCGCCTCTCCCATTCAATGTAGGCGTCCGGGTTAACCTTTCCAGCAAAGGTTGGAGGAGTAAGCTTGAGATCCTTGCCTCCTTGCCAAGCTACTTCATCGTCTCGGAATCTCCTTCGGACCGGGCTACCATCACCTTGGACCCGATACTCCCGTCGGTTCCCACGTCCGGCCCGTTCGTGCCGCGGCTCGTCCGGTTCGGTATGGTCAGTGTCCGAGTTGTCCTCACTGGATTGGGACTGTTGCTCTTCCGGAATGGGTTGGTTTCTCCTCCTTGGCTGTGGAGCATTAGCTCGGTTCCTTCCTGTTATCTGAGCCAGCTGCTCAGTCACAGTAGCCAGTGTGGCTTGGAGTTCAGCATGGTTAGCCAACAGCTGAGCATTGATCTCGGCTTGTGTTGGTGCTCCATTTAGGTCTCCCTTGTCACCTGCGACAAGAGAGGAAAGAAAGAAAGAGTGATTTGCAAAGGATCAAAGAAAAAAGGAAGGGATATCTAAATAAGGTATGCAATGAATGTAAAACTTCTTTTTTTTTTAATTTAAGTTTCGAAAATTTAAAAATGGAAAGAACAATCTTTCTTTTTCTTTTTTTTTTTAAATTGGAAAAACTTGAAGTGCAAGCCAAGAAAAATATTAAATGCAATTAAATGGAAATCCGAATAAAAAAGGAAAGTAAAAAATCGATGGATGCCAAAAAAAACAAGTTACTGGAATGAAAGATGCAAGAAAAATGGATCAAAAGATATGCCAAGAAAACCAGTTTTGAACTCGCCAAGAACAGCAAGAACAAATGCAATTTTTTTTTTTTTGAAAATCAAGAGGATGAACCAAGCAACTAACAAAAGTCAAAAGGGATAGGATACAACCGAAGGTGTAGGAGCTTTGAGCTCTGATACCAAAATGATACAGGCCGGGATTCAGACTACACGGACGGACGGTCTGAGGTTCAAGAACTCGGACTGGACAGAACGGACGGACGGCTATGGAGCGGCTAGACGGACGCGATGGAGTGGGAGATGGCCGATCTGGTTCCTGAAGCAAAAGAGTGCTATTTTTATGAGTTTTTATGAATCAAATGATGAACAGAAAGAAAGCTAAATGATAAATGAAGAACAGGAGCAAATATGACTTTTTATGGGTTTTTATAATGAATGGAAAATCTAGAACTATATGATGCAAGATAAAACAAAATAAGAGAAGGATAGAAATATGGGGGATGGATCCTTGTTGCTGGATGTGTATCTCTCTCAACAAGAACAGTGGATGGAGGTGGATAGCTATGGAATTTGGCTTGCTGGATGTGTATCACTCTCAAGACAAATCGATGGATGGAATGGAGGTGAAGAATCGCCACAAGCTTGGTGGTTGAAGCTTGATAAGACTCGGCTGCTCTCTCTTGTTTCTCACAGAAAAAGACTTAGGGTTTTAGGTTTGCAAAGGCAAAATTATTTCATAAAAGACTTAGGCAAAAATCGCCAACTTCATGGGGTTATATAGGGTTTACCCCTTATGGGACTCAAAGATAAAAAGGCCTTAAACAAGCTGGCCGAAAATGAGGCTGAAAATAGCCCAAAGTCTTAACCAAATAAATTAAAATAAACCAGACATCTGGTTGTCGGTTTGAGAAGGCCTAGACCAAAGCTAATAGCATGCTTGCATGTTGCCTCATTAAAACCTTTCCAAGAAAACCCAATGGGACAAAACCTGGTGAGGAAAAAGAGTACAACACATGCTACTCCCCTTGGTGGTTGGCTAGATCTCAGAACCGGGAAGAGTTGGAGTGGATGAAATGGAAACTGAGTCTGGACCAAGCTCAGATGTGGAAATGAGAAGTCCGGCTTGGTTGAGTCTGAACTGGATCGGGTCGGCCGCGTCCTGAACCTCCGTTGGGCCGGCTTGATCTTGAATCTTCAACTGGACCATCTTCTCAATCAGCAGCTGGTCCTGGTCAGTCTGTCCATCTTGATCAAGGATTTGTTGGACAGCTTTGGTGAAACCTTCTCGCAAGGCCCTGGTTCCACTCCGGGTAGTCGGACCGCGCCTAACTATGGGAACCTCTACTTGGATGGCCTCATCACCGCTAGAACTAAGTAACTCGCTGACAGCCTCTGCGGCCAAAGCTTTTATGATCTCTTGTAATGATCGCAACGCTCTTACTCGGACTCGAAAGAAGATCTACTGTTTTCTCTAAACTCGTTTGTTATCTTTTCATGATTTCCGCATATATTCGGTCACTTGTCGTTGGCTCTCGCAGAGATCCGGGACCTTTGAGAAATTAGGGTTTTCCTAGTTTCCTTATTTAAACGGAAATCGACAGTGCGAATTTCGGTACCCACAGTTTGGCGCTAGAAGGAGGGGGGTTACGGATTACTCTTACTCATGGCCACAAAATGCTTGATCGAAACAATGTCTGGATATATGAAAGAAAAACTCGCAGCACTGACTGCTCCTATGGTTAACGCTTACGCAAACGCCGCATTGTTCAACAAAATCGAAAACTTAGTCGCGACCTTCCGCCACAGGAAGAGCACTAAAACATGCCCGCGATTTCTCTTTCTAAACATAAAGGGAAACAATAAATCTTATCAAACCCCGTAATTTTGGCTCATTACCGAACAAAAGAAATATCGATGCGTAAGGGTTTTACCAAAACAAGTTTTCCGAAAACATTTTGGAAGGATAAAACTTGTTCTCCCAAAAACCACTGAAAAACCCCTAGGTTAATCGCGGAAAAAGGAAACACAACAAAACGATTACACAGCTCGGTCGCTACATAGTGACCGAGCACGCACACTGCTCGGTCGCTACGTAGCGACCGAGCACGCACACGGCTCGGTCGCTAGGTAGCGACCGAGCACGCACAGGCTGCTCGGTCGCTACGAAGCGACCGAGCACGCACACTGCTCGGTCGCTACGTAGCGACCGAGCACACACACTGCTCGGTCGCTATGTAGCGACCGAGCACACACACGGCTCAGCCGCTACGTAGCGACCGAGCACGCACACGCCGCTTGGTCGCTACGTAGCGACTGAGCCACACACACTGCTCGGTCGCTAAGTAGCGACCGAGCACGCACACTGCTCGGTCGCTACGTAGCGACCGAGCACGCACACTGCTCGGTCGCTACGTAGCGACCGAGCAAGCACACACGTAGCGACCGAGCACGCACACGGCTCGGTCCCTACGTAGCGACCGAGCATGCACATGCTGCTTGGTCGCTACGTAGCGACCGAGCACACACACTGATCGGTCGCTACGTAGCGACTGAGCACGCACAATGCTCGGTCGCTATGTAGCGACCGAGCACGCACACCGCTCGGTCGCTACGTAGCGACCGAGCTCAAGCCAACTCTCCACTCGCTACATAGCGACCTGTAAGGCCTCAGAAAGGTCCTCCTTTGGGTTCTCTGTTGAATCCTCATCGAAACGCTTTTCGTTTCGTCTCAATCGGAGTTTCCGTTGAGATTTTACGACGAAAACAAGTAGGACTCTTCTTGGCTTGCTTCCACTCGCTACGTAGCGACCTGTCAGACTATCAGTCGCTACGTAGCGACCTGTAAGGCCTCAGAAAGGTCCTCCTTTGGGTACTCTTTTGAATCCTCGTCGAAACGCTTTTCGTTTCGTCTCAATCGGAGTTTCCGTTGAGATTTTACGACGAAAACAAGTAGGACTCTTCTTGGCTTGCTTCCACTCGCTACGTAGCAACCTGTCAGACTGTCAGTCGCTACGTAGCGACCTGTAAGGCCTCAGAAAGGTCCTACTTTGGGTTGTCTTTTGAATCATCATCGAAACGCTTTTCGTTTCGTCTCAATCGGAGTTTCCGTTGAGGACTGTCAGTCGCTACGTAACGACCTGTAAGGCCTCCGAAAGGTCGTCCTTGGGTTCTCTTTTGAATCTTCGTCGAAATGCTTTTCGTTTCGTCTCAATCGGAGTTGCCGTCGAGATTTTACGACGAAAACAAGTAGGACTCTTCCTGGCTTGCTTCCACTCGCTGCGTAGCGACCTGTCAGACCCCCAGCTCGCTACATTGCGACCTTTCAGGCTTCAAAAAGCTCCTCCTTTGTGTTCTCTTTTGAATCCCGATCAAAACGCTTTTCGTTTTGTCTCAATCGGAGTTTCCATCGAGATTTTACGACAAAAACAAATAAGACTCCTCTAAACTCCTTCGCTAGCTCCTACTCGCCCTTACCTCCAGCTTTGTATTCTCCTTTAAATCTCGATCGAAACGTCTCTTGTTTCTATTGGAGTTACCATTGAAACTTTACGATAAGAAAAAAACCGCAAAGACTTGTTTTCTCGCATGGATTCAGATTAATTGTATAAAACGGCAACGGTTAACTCAACATCTTAGCCGCCTTAACTATATGATTACGTTGAACCTTTTTACATAAATCGACGTCTTATCTAAGGAGAAGATAACAGTCAAGTTCGGAAGATAAATGTCAAGTTTCAAAGGATAAATACCAATAGCAGAAATGGCGAACATACACGAGAAGAGGAAAGGGAAATGAGCAAGGAAAACTGAGAAGAGACAAAATTGCATCTTCGAGAGAACTAAGGTATTTCCGACTTGAAATTTTTGAAATCAGACTTGGAATTTTCGTAGGATATTACTTTCAGGCTGCCATAGAACTTTAGGGAACATAAAACCTAGGCGGATAGTCTAGCGAACTAAGTTTTAAGCGATTTTTCCTGTCTCGATATATTGTTCCCAAGTTGTTCATCCAGATCTTGCAAAACGATCTAAACTCTCCGAAAGTGGAGAAACGATCGCCACGCATATCAAGCTCGCTTCCTAAAGAGATAAAAAGGTAGAGACATGAACGTCGTCTTAAAACCGATTCGTTTCTGGCAATTTTCTCGGAACCGACATATCCCAAGTCGTCAACGTGGAAACAACCAAATCACAGTCCAAGCGTCGTCTATAAATCGTCCCGAATTATCAATCATTTCAAACATCAGAAGAAGAAACGTACACAACCCTTCAAAGTATCGGTTCAACCGTTTTCTTTCGTAAAAAAAAGGGGGGGGACTAGGTACGTATACTATACTCGTAGACTCCCAAACTTCAAAAACTTCTGCAAATCGTCAAGAATAGGCAAACGACAATCTTAATATTCGTCTAAACGCTAGCAACATATTCAGACGATCATGAATATAATCTCAAAAACTATACATCATTTCTTCTCGCAATCATGCGTACAGATAACTTGTACCAATATCAAACTGAAACTCGACGATTAGACAAAGTATTGAAGCCTTTTCCGGCTTCAGAAAGCCAGTTTCGTTTTAAAAATTTCTATGAGAAATCTTCAATCACCAAAGCATTTCTTTCAGTTTCCGTTGTACCAAGTAAGTCACGGAAAAGCATCGAAAACATTTGCGACGAAGAAAACTCAAGAATAGATGTAGCATCGTGCACATTAAAAGGAGCACTTTCCTCCCGATGGTTAGCTAGATCCACCTCTGGTTGACCAATTTGTTCAAGAAACGAATGTGTCATGAGAATCCTCTCAAAAAACCTATGAAAAACGTTCTGCGACTAGATCGTATTGAAATAAACTTCGGTAACACTCCATGAGTAACTCCAAGCAACTTTTGCCTAAGATCAAAATCACAGCAGAAACGTTTCTCGTAAAACCCGCAGAAACAACGCCACTTTGACATATGTATACATATCACTGATTTACAACCTTCGTAAAACCGGTTATATGATATGATAAATTATCGTATAGCTCACAGTCGGAAAGCATATGATAAATTCTTCGTAACGAAACTAAGTCCTAACAACCAAACAATTAACGGAAAATCTAAACTTTTCGAAAATTGACCAAGTTCAATACACTCCACAATTCACTTTAAGCCCGCAATGTTTTAACCATAATACGCGGCATGTAAGGAAAATTCGTAAAAAAGCTTCTAGAGCTATACGAAACATCCAAAAAAATGCACGAAATACATCTCGGAAGGCCAACACTTCACAAAGCACTATGAAGGAAAATGCTTGTTCCCATGGACAAATTTACACGACACCTCAGTCATAATTCCTCGATCGCAAATAAAACTATTAGCAGCCAAACATGAACAACAATTTTGGCTGCGAACATTCGTAGTCAAACTAGAATGTTTTTCAAACGCATGACTAAGACTAAACCCTTGCAACATCGCGAAATATCTTCAAGCCCGCGAACATTTCAAGCACGAAACGTGGCATACAAAAGAATAACAAATCTTCAGCATCACTAGACGTCGCAGACGCCTGAAGATTAGTTCTTCGACGAAATTTCCTTCCTCGATAAAAACACCTTCATGGAAAATCAGACAGTCATACGCACTAACATCTTCTCAAAAAATATTCTTCGCGAAGACTCGAAACGGTATTTTTTACCATTAAGTTTGTTGCTGATCACAACAAACTCTCAACGTCCTAAACAGACTTAGCCATCTCGTAGAGATGACTCTCGTACATCCGACACAAGGATAATAGCGCTATAAAAGAAACCCAAAATTTTTGGTCAGCACTTCCAGGAGGCTTAAAATTGTCCTTGGAGAGATGCTCGGTTCCAACCATACAAGTCGTATAAGCCGAGAACCTATCGCGGACTTTAAATCGGTATGGAATCAGGATGAAACTGAAACGGGATAGGTAAGTCGAATTAGTCATTGCACCCTCTAAAACCAGGAGTAAACCTAGGTCTTGCCCTAAACCCAGCGCACTGGTCTCTAACATCTCTAGGCATAGTATCAAACACCCTGATACGAGATCCCAAAATTTGTCTCTTTGCCAATATTCGAACGTCTTCAGAAAATCCCGCAAGATTACACACTGCGGAAAACTCTCGAAACAGATCACGGATATAGCAGTTCACACAGAGTTAGATTACGAGATGACAACTCGTAGTCTTCCCTCTACACCCATACAAAATGCCATCGGGAAAAATGGAATATCTCCATTTTTATGCTATGACGGCTTAAGGGAAGAAGAGTAAAAGCGTAAACCGACCTTGGAGCTAGTATATAAGGAGTCCTAGGCGAGGAGCATGGAGGGGGATTTTTTCAGAGAAAACTTAGCACTTAGAGCAATTTAGGCCATTTTCCGTTTTTGTTATTTCGAGCTGCGACTCAATTAGGTTTAGCCGTCTTTGGGTTGCTAGAACTAGGAATCTCGCCGACAGCTCTCGAGCCCAGGCTTATACCTTGTTGTAAACGCTCATACGCAAATTCGGAATAAGATCTTCTTTTCTCTCTTTTTCGATTTCTTATTCTTTATCGTTGTTATTCTCGTGTTCTGATTGCTTGACGTGTGGTAATTAGCAGATATCCGAGTCCTCTGGGAAATTAGGGTTTTCCTAGTTTCCTTATTTATACGGAAATCGACAGTGCGAATTTCGGTTCCCACAGTTTGGCGCTAGAAGGAGGGGGGGTACGGATCAATCTAACCCGCAAAAGCCACACAACTCTCAATCAGACATGTCAACCAACGACGCGGATAACGTGCAAACTCCTCTTAACGGAGGCAGCGGCACCGATCTCCACACTCCAGTAGCGGACGTATCCGCGGCTAACGCGCACGCCAACGCCGCGACGCTCGAGGAGTTTAAAAAGATGTTCGCCACCTATGAAAAAAGGTCGGAAGAACAGGATAAGCTCGTGAATACCTTGACCAAACAGGTTGAAACCTTAACCGCAAGGACCCAAGCAATCCGTCCCCGCGGAACCACCAAAATCCGCGGGAAGAGGCTCGACTTCGCCACCCCACTCGATAGAACGGGAGTCCCGCGGGAACGACCTTCCGGTCAAAACCCTAGAGAGAAATCTCCCATCGAAAAGGGGAACCCTGAAAATCTTCCGCCCCCTGCAAAGGACTCGGAGGATAACGAAGCCGAACACATTGACCTGGATCCTAGCGATGTCTCCAACAACACCAACGAGGATGTCGACAGACATCCAAGAAGGACCAGAAGCCGATCCGCTCGGGAAGGCTCCCCGTTCGAAAAACCAATGACGGAAGAAGAAGAAGTCGCCTATTGGAACGAACAAGAGGAGCTGGCCGAAAAGCAAACCGAGCTCACTCGCAGTAAACACCGACAAGCTCGGAAATCCACTGACGAGACATCGGATATCCGCGATCTTCGTGATTACATCACCAAGACTGCGGCATAAGTGAGAGCCGTAAAGTCTCAAATCCATCATGCTACTAGTGCTGCCCCCGAGATCGATCAACTGTTGGAAGGAGCTCGAAAGACCCCCTTTACCAGTCGAATTTCGGACATGAGGGTGTCCGATCCGGGAGAAATCAAAGTACCGAAGTACGATGGTACGGCTGATCCAAAAGCGCACCTTCAGGCTTTCCACATCGCGATGGGAAGGGCAAGACTGAAGGACGGCGAAAAGGATGCCGGCTATTGCCGCCTGTTTGTCGAAAATCTTGAAGGAGCAGCGCTCGAATGGTTCGCACGCCTTCGTCGCAACACAATCGGGAGTTTTCGACAGCTCGCATCGGAATTCCTCAAACAGTACTCTGTATTCATAGACAGAGAAACTTCCGATGTTGATCTCTGGAGTCTCTCCCAGAGGGAAGACGAACCCCTCCGTGAGTTTATCAGTCGTTTCAAGCTGATAATGTCCAGGGTCAGCGGGATAAGCGACATAGTGGCCATCGATGCGCTGAGAAAGACGCTCTGGTACAAGTCGAAATTCAGAAAGTGGATAACTCTCGACAAACCGCGAACGATCCAGGACGCCCTCCACAAAGCAACGGACTACATCATAGTCGAGGAAGAAACTAAAATCTTATCGCAAAAACATAAGGCGGCAAGACCATCCTCGAAAGACGTGGATCCGAAAGGGAAAAAGAAGAACTCTCGTAACGACAAGTACGTCCATCACGAGGGGGAAGATCTCCAAGGGGCGCATAACTATGCGATCAATTCGGATCAAGGCCGGACCACGGGCAACACATGGACTCGCAATCAAGGGTATGACGAAAACACCTTCTGCGAGTTCCACCAATCCCGAGGACACTCCACGACCAACTGCAAAGTCTTGGGAGCAAGACTGGCCGCAATGCTACTCGCTGGAGAGCTATCGGAAGTAACTAGCGTCAAGGATCTCATCCTCGATTCTGATTGCCCTCCAAAGACGGACAGAAATCCGCCCGCTGAAAAATCCCCTCAACGAAACCAACCTGGGGATAAACGCGGTAGGAGGCCGGACGACAAGGGGAACGATAACAATCGTCACAAAGTCAATATGATCATCGGAGGATCACAATACTGCGGCAATACTGTATCGGCCATCAAGGCTTACCCACGGAAGGCAGAGTCGAGTGCAAATTGGCCTACTTTGTCTCCTCCTCGAGATGGCCAAAATTGCTCGATCACTTTCACAAAGGAAGAAGCCGGCGGAATCGACCAACCTCACTGCGACCCGCTCGTCATAGATCTTGTCATACGAGATTTAGAAGTCGGAAGGGCACTCGTCGACACGGGAAGCACTGTCAATGTAATCTTCCGCGACACTCTCAAGCGGATGAACATCAAACTCGGAGAAGTGATTCCGACGCCAAAACCACTCACGGGTTTTTTAGGCGAAGTATCGATGACTCTTGGATCGATGCAATTGCCAGTCATGGCCAAGGAGATCACAAAAATCATCGAGTTCGCGGTAGTCAATCATCCCGCTATCTACAACGTGATCATGGGAACCCCATGGCTCAACGCCATGAAGGCAGTTCCGTCAACTTACCACCTGGGTCTCAAATTCCCAACGCCAAGCGGAGTTGCGGCCATCTGGGGATGCCAGAAACAGTCGCGGCTATGCTTCCTCGCAGAACACAAGTTAAGGTAAATCTAGACTTCTGCAGCTGTAAACGGCAAGCGCATGAAGATAGATCGATCTTCGACCAAAAGCGCCCCGGGAAAAGACGAATTAAAATCGTCTACCGACGCAAACGCATCGGACGTCGAAGCTCGACAAAAGTCCGAAGCCCACGCTACAACTCAACCGGAACATCCGGAAAATAGCGTTGACCCAGCCACGATCGACACGGTCAAGGCGGACATCGCGGCATCTACCGCCGAGTAAGAACACTCGCGGCATGAAACAGAACTACGAGATGGCTTGATCCTCGAAAGGGGTACGTAGGCAGTTCGTCGAAAGACGAATTCAGCTATCCCCCTCTCTAAAAGGGGGGGGGGGGAGTGGGTGTGTATAATCGTATACTCCCACTTAGAAAAATCTTCATTATTGTAATCGAGTTTTTAAAAACTTCAAAAACTTTTACTACAATATACGTTGTCCTTTTTATCGAAAAAGTTTACGCTTCAGTAAAACACAAAAGAAACTTTCAGGACACACCTAAAAACGTTAAGACTCTTGTCTGCGGCCCCATCCGGCCCAAAAATCGTAAAGATTATCATCTTTCAAACACACAAAGATACACGTATAATCTCCGAAACAACTGCGAGACGTCGCAAAAGTTAAAATTCGAGGATAATACTAACAAATTGTCCGAACGCGACTACCAAACATCTTACACCCCGTTCGTCGATTGGCCCCGACGAACACGCTAGCCGTCTTAAACAAACGCAATTCGATCACTCTTTTGATCTTCAAAACGTCCAGCACAAGGACAAAAGCGCGCTACAATAAAAATATGAAATTTTGGTTTAGCACTTCCAGTTGACTCTGAGAAGATGCTCGATTCGTACCATACAAGTCATATAAGCCGAGAACCTATCGCGGACTTTAAATCGGTACGAGTCAGGAAGAAATTGCAATAGGAAAAACGATAGCCGGCTAGTCACCGCACAAACCTTAACCGAAAGTAAACCTAGGTCTTGCCCTAAACCCAACGCTCTGGTCTCGAACATCTCAAGGCATGATATCTAAATGATACGAGATCCTAAACCATGTCTCTCCGTTCGTATCTCAATGTTCTCGAAAATCGTAAAGATGGGTAACTCTTACGAATATCACGAACGAACCAACAGATTGGACGTCTCATCGGAATTGAATATGAAACGACAACTCATATTTACTTCGAACCTACTCGGGAAAAACTCGAAAAACGAAACATTCATCATATAAATAAACCGCGTAAAGCGGCAAGGGGATTCGAAGCCACCAACGGCCAGTCCCGATAAGCAATAAAAACGGCCAAATCAGGCCCATACAAATCTCTCGGCCACACTCGGCCATAAATATAAAACAGAAAGACGAACATCTTTCTTCCGATAACTACTCCACCACTCATAATCCAAAGTCAAAGTCCCCAGACAACGAAGCGCCGAACGCATCCGCGGGACGATCCACTTCCTCGCCACCATCGGGAAACCCGGTCGAAACCTCCTCGGTATAAGGGGAAACCGGGATGGAATCCCAGAACCCTTGGATCCGCTCGTCGATCGGAGGGATAAGCACCTCAGCGTGGGCATGTTCATTCATCCCACTCTTCATCAAGCTCATTTCGTCCTCGAACGCATAGTCATCGGCTTGCGTCCTCCAAAGACTTCCGACCGAACCGCGGCACTCACGGAAATCACCCACCGAGGTAAAGGCGTTCTTGAGGTTCCCATACTCAACCTGGAATTGAGAAGCACGAGTCTTCATCACCTCGACGATTTCTCTTTTGCCTTTCCTCTTCGCCTTACGAACAGCCCGCGCATGATCACGAGTAAGTTGCGCTTCTCGCTCCAAGATCTCGCCTTGCACGCGAGCGAGATCTCGTTCCGCTTTCTCCGCTTTGAAACGATAGATCATAGCCTCCCTATGACTCGCTTCAATGGCCGAGCCGAGCAAGTTAAGGCCCTGCAAAATCAATTAACGCATTGTAAGCGGAAAAGGAAAAACCAAGGCAATCATGAATATTTTCAAAAAAATCATACCCCGTTGATGTTTCGGGACCCTTCCGCGACGATTTTTGGCCTCGCCGACTCTTTCGCAGGTGGAGGAGCATCAAAACCCGGTGGTAGACCAGCAAAGAAGTCATCGAAGTCCGGGATGGGCGCCTCGCTCGAGCCACTCCCATCGCCATAAGCTAGGTTCGGATCCCATCCTGGAAGCATAGAGTCATCCATCGAAAATTCTATATCGCCAAGGTCGATATCTTTTCCCTTCCAAGAGCTCGACTCCGGCACGGCTGGTGGGGCTGCAGCGGGACTCTGGTCATCAGGATCAGAGTCACTTCCCGTGTCTGCAACCGAGGCAGGACCAGGGTGCACGAACCTCAGTGCCCTCCAAACCCTCTTCGGCGTAAAGGAAGTCCAAAAGAAGGGACCATTCCTGAGAAGATTCCTCACCTCAATAGTGTCCTCAGGGAACGGAGCAAGAGGATTGATGAAAAGACGATCGTTCGGTAACCTCCGGAACAGTGGAATACAACTCTCTTCGAGAGACGCAGCGTCTAAACGAACAAAGAAGAAAAACTTCTTCCACGAGTTGAAGTTCGAGATGAACTTCTTAACCACTGACATAAACTTCCGAGGGACCAGCCTATGCTTGTCCGTATCTTTGACGAGTTGAAGCCTCAAAAGCGCTTCAAAATGATCGACGGAAAGGGAAAGGCCATGCTCGTAGCTCAGGATCAGGATCCCAATAAGATGCTGAATGGCAAGGGGAGTCAACTGGCTTATCGCGACCTCGAAACGGTCCAATACTCCAACAAGGATTTCGGGGATTGGGAACCATAAGCGACAACGCACTACGAACGCCTCGTAGCAAGTGAAGTAACCCTCTGGAGGGCTGTTAGCACACTCTCCGGGACAGGGAACTCGGAACTCCACAGCATCCGAGATATGGTAGAACGATCGCATGGTCGCAAGAAACTCGTCAGTACTCCAGCTTGCGTCCTCTTTCTCGACTCCGCGATGGGTCAAGACCGGGAACGACTTCTCTTTCGGAGGAGTCATCGAACAGTAATGAGCAACCCACCATGCCTCGTTCTCGGCGGGATGTACCGAGTGAGGCACGAACTCCATCTTCGGAACAATGAGTTCTTCATAAGCACTCGCGGACGAAGACCCTTTTTTCGCAACCTTTTTCTTGGTCGACATCTTTACACTTCTCTTGAGAAAATAGAGGAAAAGGGTGGAGAGAAAAGAAAGAAAGTTTTTCTTAAGAAAGATCTTAGACAAGAAAGTGAAAAAATTGTGAAACAAGTTACCTCCCTTCTTATAGGCATGAGGATTTACTATTCAAGCTCGGACTTTCGGATATTAATTCCATCCATCACGCCTAACTTACCACACATGCCTAACCGCACGCTAGGATCCTACGGTGCATGATCCTAACGGGCTGGGGGGCTACTTGTTGGGGTCAAAAACGCTTACGATGGAATTACCACCCGAAAATCCTCGGAGGTCGTATTTCTGAAAGAGATAGTAAAAGGAAAGATGTAATTTTTGTAAAAAAATAATAACCAATACGAAGGTTTTACGAAGAAGTATCCTTTGAGATTCAAACCGAACAAACCAAGCTCGGTCACCACGCATACACGACCTCCGGTCACTATGCAGCAACCAAACCCGAGCCGAGCTCGGTCGCTACGTAGCGACCGAGCGTCTGTCTCGCTCGGTCGCTATGTAGCGACCGAGCTCGAGCCCAAGCTCGGTCGCTACGTAGCGACCGAGCGCTCGTCCCACTCGGTCGCTACGTAGCGACCGAGCTTGAGCCAAAGCTCGGTCGCTACGTAGCAACCGAGCGATCGTCCCGCTCGGTCGCTACGTAGCGACCGAGCTCGAGCCAAAGCTCTGTCGCTACGTAGCAACCGAGCGATCGTCCCGCTCGGTCGCCATGCAGCAACCAAACCCAAGCCGAGCTCGGTCGCTACGTAGCGACCGAGCATCCGTCTCGATCGGTTGCTACGTTGCGACCGAGCGCTCGACCCGCTTGGTCGCTACGTAGCGACCGAGCGCTCGTCCCGCTCGGTCGCTACGTAGCGACCGGGCTCGAGCCAAAGATCGGTCGCTGTGTAGCGATTGAACTCTTCCGAACATCGACAGACATCAATCCATGCATTCTCGTCAAATCTTCGAATGCTATCTCCCGAAGACCGTAGCAAGCTCAGTCCATGTTTTCCGCTATTCCAACTCATCGATCAAACTTCGCGGATGAGAAACCGCGGAAAATTCGTAGTAAACGTGTCGAGTCGGAAGACGGCCCAAAGGGACCTAAAATACGACTCGAGGCCCATCCTACGATTTCCTAACCCAAAGCCCGTAAACCGCAGCACGGTTTACGCTTGGCCCACAAGGAAGGATAAATGTCAAGTTTCCGCAGATAAATACGGAAGTTTTGAAGATAATTGTGAAGATCGGGAAAAATGGAATATCTCCATTTTTATGCTATGACGGCTTAAGGGCAGAAGAGTAAAAGCGTAAACCGACCTTGGAGCTAGTATATAAGGAGTCCTAGGCGAGGAGCATGGAGGGGGATTTTTTTCAGAGAAAACTTAGCACTTAGAGCAATTTAGGCAATTTTCCGTTTTTGTTATTTCGAGTTGCGACTCAATTAGGTTTAGCCGTCTTAGGGTTGCTAGAACTAGGAATCTCGCCGACAGCTCTCGAGCCCAGGCTTATACCTTGTTGTAAACGCTCATACGCAAATTCGGAATAAGATCTTCTTTGCTCTCTTTTTCGATTTCTTATTCTTTATCGTTGTTATTCTCGTGTTCTGATAGCTTGACGTGTGGTAATTAGCAGATATCCGGGTCCTCTGGGAAATTAGGGTTTTCCTAGTTTCCTTATTTAAACGGAAATCGACAGTGCGAATTTCGGTTCCCACAGTAAACTCAGCAGCAGCAAGTCTAACCTTTTTAATATCAGAAAAATTTTGACAATCAAACACAAGTTCAATTTTTCTTTCCCATTCAAGAAAAGCATCCGGATCATTTTTGCCATCAAAACTTGGAATTTTCAATTTCAAACCACTCAAACCATCATTGGTTCTTTCATTTCTTCTTTCAATTCAAACCTAGGCATTGGTTTTGATGCCTAGGAACTCTCCTTGGATGGTTGATGGATCAATCATCAAAAGACGAATTAAAATCGTCTACCGACGCAAACGCATCGGACGTCGAAGCTCGACAAAAGTCCGAAGCCCACGCTACAACTCAACCGGAACATCCGGAAAATAGCGTTGACCCAGCCACGATCGACACGGTCAAGGCGGACATCGCGACATCTACCACCGAGTAAGAACACTCGCGGCATGAAACAGAACTACGAGATGGCTTGATCCTCGAAAGGGGTACGTAGGCAGTTCGTCGAAAGACGAATTCAGCTATCCCCCTCTCTAAAAGGGGGGGGGGAGTGGGTGTGTATAATCGTATACTCCCACTTAGAAAAATCTTCATTATTGTAATCGAGTTTTTAAAAACTTCAAAAACTTTTACTACAATATACGTTGTCCTTTTTATCGAAAAAGTTTACGCTTCAGTAAAACACAAAAGAAACTTTCAGGACACACCTAAAAACGTTAAGACTCTTGTCTGCGGCCC
>NW_022610900.1:0-61685 GCF_000309985.2 Brassica rapa
GTTCACTAGTGGGGCTGCCTCTCACGGACTAAGACCAACCAACAAGTATTTGGCCTTCGCAGCCTTATACTGAAGAACCATCGATCCACCTTTCCTTTGATCATCTTTGGGTCAAAGCTTATCTTTTTCACCAACCTTTGAGTGCATTTCTTGGGAGCTTTCTATTAGGGTTCCCAGAGACCGACAACTACTACTCGCGCCATAGAACTGAGCACAACCCAACTGAGCGCAGTTAGTAGTTCTTTTCTGAACTGAGCAGAGGAAGATCGAGGCGTGAACATGATGGAAGGGGATCACGCAAAGACAAGCTTCTGGACTTAAGCTTAAGATTCCATCCTTCCATGGCAAGGTTGATCCAGATGCCTATTTGGAATGGGGAAAAGAAGATCGAGCTTGTCTTCAATTGCCAACAACACTACTCCAATGCCCAAAGGATCAAGATTGCAGCAACTGAATTTTATGATTATGCATTGAGTTGGTGGGATCAGCTTGTAACTACTAGACGGCTCTTTTTAACCAAGAGAATCCGGTTGATTCATGGCACGAGATGAAGACATTCATGCGCAAACGGTTTGTTCCAAGCCATTATCACCGCGATCTACATCAAGACTTACCCAAGGAACACGAACTGTTGAAGAATACTATCAAGACATGGAGTTGCTGATGTTAAGAGCTAGTATCTTGGAGGATAGAGAAGCTACTATGGCTAGGTTTCTTGGAGGACTTAACCGTGAGATACAAGACAATGTGGAGAAGCAACACTATGTGGAAATAGAAGAGATGTTGCACAAAGCTATTCTGGTGGAGCAACAGCTCAAGAGGAAGGGTAAACTCACGCAGCTATGGATCTTCTAAATTCCACCACTCTAAGGAGGAGAAAACATCCTATCTAAAGGATAGCAAGCCTCAGCAGAAAGAAGAGACTAAGCCGAGCAGCACATACAGCAAAGCAAAGGCAAAGCTGAAATTACTAGTTCAAGAACTAGAGATGTTAAGTGTTTCAAATGTCAAGGGCGTGGGCATTATGCTAATGAGTGCACCAACAAAAAGGTTATGATTCTTCTTGAGAATGGAGAGTATGAATCAGAGGAAGAGAGTTTGGTTCTGATCATGAGGAGTCTGAAGAAGAAAGTGAAGTAGAACCCGTGAAAGGAAGATTTTTGGTGACAAGAAGGCTCTTGAACTTGCAAGCCAAGAATGGAGAGCTTGAGCAGCGAGAGAATCTATTCTACACAAGGTGTATGGTTCAGGGAAAGGTGTGCAGTCTCATTATTGATGGAGGAAGTTGTGTCAATGTAGCTAGTGAGACTATGGTGAAGAAATTGGGTTTGAAAATTCAGAAACACCCAAGACCCTACAGATTGCAGTGGCTCAATGAGGAGGGCGAGATGAGAGTTTCTACTCAAGTACTGGTTCCTATAGCCATTGTAGATACGAAGATGAAGTCTTGTGTGATGTGCTGCAATGGAAGCCAGTCATATACTTCTTGGAAGACCCTGGTATGAGATTAAGAGATCTTTAGAGTAACTAGAATGTAAGTGAGAGTTTTAGGTGAAGTTTAGAAGAGATTATGAAAGACTAAGTAACTTGAGAATCGTTTAGAGTCTAAGAGAGAACCATAGTGTCTAAGAGATTAGAGAGACTCAAACTGCATAATCTTTATTAGTGTTGATGAGTTACAATATATAGTGTGAGCATACAAGGGTTTTCGAAATCAAGGAGAGGACTAAAGCATGTGAGGTCAATCAGGAGAGGATAAGCTCGTTTGGACTAGCCAATTAGCTTCTCCACATGCGCGGAGTATCTAGCATCTTGGACCGAGATGCTCTTGCCTTTCCAGCTGTTCCAGCCTGTCAAGGCGCGCTCTACCTTATCCCTAAACGGTCTGATCCTTCTCCACTTGAGTAACTCTTCCATAGTTACCATTTCACTTGTGCAAGGTAACTTTGGTTGAGGCTTGGATGGTACGGACTGTACGGCTTGTACGGCCTTGTACGGACGTCCGTACCATGCTCTCCCTAAACTCCCTTAAGCTGCCTCATCTCCTTTCCTCTTCAACTCCTTAGCTCCTCATACATATACTCAGCTCAACTCAACACTCCCCCTCAAGCTTAGCTTTGTGAAAGCCTAAGCTTGGACAGCCACAAGATCTTCCTCATTAAAAACCTCACCAAAGAAAACCCAATGGGATAAAACTTTGATGAGGGAAAAGAGTAAAGACCTTGCAGCTAAGGGGACTAGCTCCTTCTCTTCCCAAGATCAATGAGGCCCAACCTGATGTGAATGGACTCCATTGTCTTCTGTCTTGCAGCCTTGGTAAACACATCCGCTAACTGATCTTCACTCCTTGTGTAGCATGGCAAGATGACTCCTAAGGTGATCATCTGCCTCACCTTGTGACAATCAACTTCAATGTGCTTGGTTCTCTCATGGAACACCGAGTTGGAGGCAATGTGAATGGCGGCTTGGTTGTCACAATGCATGGTCATTGGCGTGGCTTGATCAATCTCCAAATGCTTCAAGATGCCTTTGATCCATACTAACTCGTTGGTGAGCTTCAGCATGGCTCTATACTCAGCTTCTGCACTTGAGCAAGACACAACCTTCTGCTTCTTACTCTTCCAAGTCACCAAGTTGCCTCCAATGAATGTGCAATAGCCTGTGGTTGATCTCCGGTCTGCTCTATCACCAGCCCAATCCGCATCACAGTATCCCACCACTTCAGTGCTTCCATTGCAGCCCATCCATACTCCTTGATCAGGTGAGCCGTTGAGATACATCAAGATCCTCTCCACCATGTGCCAGTGATGTTCCTTAGGCACTTGCATGTGTTGACTCACCTGATTCACAGCAAAACAAATGTCAGGTCTAGTTATAGTAAGATAAATCAATTTGCCAACTAGTTTTCTTTAGAGTTTAGGATCCTGATAAGGTTTGCTGTCTTCAATCTCCCCCTCTCGTGGAACTTTGTAGCCATCCTCCATAGGCATCCTTGCTGTTTTGCCCCCATAAGCCCCTGCACCTTTCAAGAGATCAAGTGTATACTTCCTTTGGGACATGAATAAACCTTCCTTGGATCTACATATCTCAATCCCAAGAAAGTATTTCATCTCTCCCAAGTCTTTAATCTCAAACATGGACTTAAGAAACTCCTTGGTTGCAATGATACCTTCCTTATCACTCCCTGTGATAATGATATCATCAACATACACAAGGAGTGCAATCATACCTGAGGGAGTTGTGAGTGTGAAGAGAGTGTGATCTAGTTCAGACTTCTTGAAGCCTCGGCCATTTAGAGTTGTGCTCAGCTTGTTGTACCAAGCTCTTGGTGATTGCTTCAACCCATAGATAGCCTTCTTCAGTCTCAACACATTTCCCTTCTTCACTAAGTGTTCCAAGCCTGGTGGGGGATGCATATATACTTCATCCTCAAGTTCCCCTTGTAGGAAGGCATTCTTCACATCCATTTGCCATAAGCCCCATCCAAGGTTCACAGCCAAGCTTAATACAATTCGGATTGTATGCAACTTAGCTACTGGTGCAAATGTCTCAACATAATCCTCTCCATAGGTTTGAGTAAAGCCTCTTGCAACCAGTCTTGACTTCTTCCTCTCAATCTTTCCATCCGCTTTGTACTTGATTGTGAAGATCCATCTACTAGTCACAGCCTTCTTCCCTTTTGGTAACTCACTCTCATACCATGTATCATTCTTGATCATAGCTCCTGCTTCATCTCCTACTGACTCTTTCCATTCTTTATCCTTCATTGCCTCTTCATAGCTTCTTGGGATGTGATTCTCATCCAAGTTTACCATGAAAGCGCAATGTGCTTCTGGATATTGAGCAAAGGAGCACACGGCTTGAGAAGGATGCTCCACAGCTTGGGCATTGTAGTACACTCTCGTGTTTACCCAACTGGAAGGATCCTTCCTTATACTTGTACTCCTTCTTAGTGGCTGCACAACCGGTTCTTCTTCCTGTTGTTCTTCTACCACTTCATCTTGAGAAGGTGTTTGCCTCACACCATGATCATGACCATGACCATCAGAGCCTATGCTCTCTTCTCCTTCATCTTGGTTAGCCTCTTGCGTAGGCTCCTCCTCATGTGTCTCTCCTCCCTCATGATCAAGGTGGGATGGTGAACCAACTTCAGGAGGTGTTGTTGCGTGATTTCTTGGATCCTGGGATGTACTGATTCCAAGACCTTCAAGGATGATCCGCAAGGTGGTGGCCTTGTCTGATGTTAAATCCTTCAAGTCTTCTTGGTTCTTTTCTTCATAGTATCCTCTATCTTCCAAGAACTTCACATCTCTAGATACAAGAACTCTCCTTGCTATAGGGTCATAGCATTTGTATCCTTTCTGTGTAGCTGAGTATCCTATGAACACAGCCTTAGTACTTCTTGCTTCTAGCTTGTTGATCATCTCTCCTGGTTTGAGCACAAAGCATAGACATCCAAAGACCGCAAGTAATCAAGCACTGGTTTGTACCTGTTCAGAACTTCAAATGGAGCCTTCTCATTCAGAACCTTGGTTGGAGTTCTGTTGATCAAGTAACAAGCAGTGGCAACCGCATCACTCCAGAATCTCTTTGGAACATTACTCTGAAACATCAGAGACCTTGCCACTTCCATGAGGTGCCTATTCTTCCTCTCAGCCACTCCATTTTGCTGTGGAGTATACGGACAGCTTGTTTGATGTAGGATCCCATGTTGTGATAAGTGTTCCTTGAATGCATGACTTGTGTACTCTCCTCCATTATCTGATCTCAAAATTTTAATCTTAGCATGATAATGGTTAGTTACATAAGTTTGAAAGTTCCTAAATGCATCAAGTACCCTATCTTTGGTCTGAATTAAGGTTAACCAGGTGTATTTGGATTTTTCATCAATGAATGTGACAAAGTACTTATAACTATCTCTAGATAAGCAAGGGGCAGTCCACACATCAGAATGAATTAAATCAAAGCAGTTATCATAGATAGTAGTAGACTTTTGAAACACAGTTCTACAATGCTTGCCTAAAATGCAAGCTTCACAATCTTTGTTCTCAAACACAACACCTGGTACCATTAAGTTCAAAGCTTTAACATGAGGGTGTCCTACTCTAGCATGCCACAATGCATTTTTATTCAACAAAGAAGCAGAAGTAAATGAGCAACTATAATCAGGAACAGAAGTGAGTTCTTCAAGCATATAGAGATCTCCCTTAGTCACCCCTTTCCCAATCAATCTGCTGCTCTCAATATCCTGAAACTTCACATCATTAGGACTAAAGATAACATTGCATTGTAAATCATTAGTACATTTCTTCACAGATAATAGGTTTGATGTGAATTCAGGCATGTAAAAAGCTCTAGATTCTTTGTTAAACAACTTAAGCTTTCCTATTCCTCTAATAGGTATCTTATCCCCATTTGCTATCATCACATGCCCATGTGTAGGTTCTATATCCTTAATCAAGTTCTCATCACTTATCATATGATGTGATGCACCAGAATCAACAATCAATGGTTTACCTACTCGTTTAGCATTATGACATAGATTACTAAGTAATGGATGCATCCTATCAGTTCTAGCAATGTGGGCATTTCTATACTCATTCCTAGTTTCTAACCGTTCTACTAGTTCTTTAATCAAGTGATCATCCTTATATGCAATCATAGAAGCTCCAAAGGAATAACCATAAGTGTTACCGTTTTCCTTTAGCATTTTGAAGAGAGCATCAAGGTCTGATCTCTTGATGTAGTCATCATTGCTGCGTGAGCTTGAGGCGCCAGTGTAAGCCACAAGAGACTTCCCATTCCCATCATTGCCTCCAAGCCCATCCACTTCACTCATCTTGCTGGTGCCAGCTCCACTTGAACCTTCAGTCACATTTGCCCTTCCCTCACGCTCCTTCATGAACTTGGCCGGCTTGAGGTGTGGGTGAAGTATCCAGCATTGGCTCTTCTTATGACCATGCTTCTTGCAATGATCACAGTTGCCATTGAACTTCCTGTCCTCATACTTCCCGTGAGATGCCTTGTTTGCTTGTGGAGCCTCGGTTGAGTCCTCATGAGCTGCTTGATTGGCAAGAGAGAGCTCCCCCTTTCCTCCAAACAACCCCATAGATCCCTGCTCCCTTTGGATTTGCGCACACACCTCCTCAAGGTCCGGAAGCTTGTCTGACCTCAACATGTGCTGAATGAGTTGAGTGTAGGCCGGGTTCAGTGTGAGAAGCAACCCAAAGACCTTGTCTTGCTCGCGCCTCTCATTCAGCTGATCTGGATCAGTTGTGCTCGGCCTCAGCATCTCCAGCTCTGACCATAAGGACCTGAACCTCCCCAAGTGCTTAGTGAACTCCATGTCCTCTTGTGCAAGACGGTTGATCGCTAGCTTCACTTCAAACACACGGCTGAGGTTGGAAGTGTTCCCATACACCTTCTTCAGCGTGTCCCACAGCTCTTTGGCTGATTCACAGTAGCTGTAAGCATCCAAGATAGCTGGGTCCAAGGATGCGTGTAGAACAGTCATCACCAGCATGTCTTCTTGTTGCCATTTCTCCACAGCCGCTTCATTGGAGACCTCTTCTTGATCTCCTCCCTGAGTAATGAGTTTCGGAGCCTCCCCTGTCGTGATGTGCCCCCACAAACCCTTACTTCCCACCGCAGTCTTCACCATCCGAGACCACACAAGGTAGTTGCTACCCTTGAAAGTAACCGCCACCTTCATCCTCATGCTCATCCCATGCTCCATCTTCACTCAGCTTGACTTGAACAGCTTGAATCTGATGAAATCTTGAGTCTTGAATCACGTACACACACCAACCTTGAGTCTTGAGTCACGCACAAACACAGAACGTAGCGCAGCTCCAACACCTTCAAAGCTACACGTGTGTAGCTTCAAAGCCTTGTAACTCTCTAAAGATCAAACCCCAGATTCTAATGAACCTGGCTCTGATACCATATGAGATTAAGAGATCTTTAGAGTAACTAGAATGTAAGTGAAAGTTTTAGGTGAAGTTTAGAAGAGATTATGAAAGACTAAGTAACTTGAGAATCGTTTAGAGTCTAAGAGAGAACCATAGTGTCTAAGAGATTAGAGAGACTCAAACTGCATAATCTTTATTAGTGTTGATGAGTTACAATATATAGTGTGAGCATACAAGGGTTTTCGAAATCAAGGAGAGGACTAAAGCATGTGAGGTCAATCAGGAGAGGATAAGCTCGTTTGGACTAGCCAATTAGCTTCTCCACATGCGCGGAGTATCTAGCATCTTGGACCGAGATGCTCTTGCCTTTCCAGCTGTTCCAGCCTGTCAAGGCGCGCTCTACCTTATCCCTAAACGGTCTGATCCTTCTCCACTTGAGTAACTCTTCCATAGTTACCATTTCACTTGTGCAAGGTAACTTTGGTTGAGGCTTGGATGGTACGGACTGTACGGCTTGTACGGCCTTGTACGGACGTCCGTACCATACTCTCCCTAAACTCCCTTAAGCTGCCTCATCTCCTTTCCTCTTCAACTCCTTAGCTCCTCATACATATACTCAGCTCAACTCAACACCTGGCAGTATGATAGACGTGTGAATCATGATGGCTTCACCAATAAGCATTCATTCGAATTCAAGGGAAAGAAGACTGTGCTGGTGCCTTTATCTCCTAAAGAGGTTCATGAAGATCAAATCCAGCTTCAGACAAAAAAAGAGAAAGAGATTGATCTCAAACCTGCTCATAACAAGCATCACAGCCTCTATGCCAAACAGGGAGATATCAAAAGAATTCTCTACTCTCAAAATTCTATTATCTTGCTTATGTTTAAAGAGACTCTTCTAACAGTTACTGATCACACACCGGATCATCCGAGTGAACTAGTTTCTCATTTACAGGAGTATGCAGATGTGTTTCCAGAAGATAGCCCCATTGGATTGCCTCCAGTGCGTGGGATTGAGCACCAAATAGACTTTGTACCTGGTTCTACACTGCCCAACCGTCCAGCATACAGGACCAATCCAGCTGAAACTAAAGAACTGCAAAAACAAGTAGAGGAGCTGATGGAGAAGGGTCATATCCGAGAGAGTTTGAGTCCTTGTGCAGTTCCAGTGCTCCTTGTGCCAAAGAAAGATGGGAGCTGGCGCATGTGTGTTGATTGTAGAGCAATCAACAACATAACAGTGAAGTATCGCCACCCTATTCCTAGATTAGATGATATGCTTGATGAATTACATGGTTCTTGCATCTTTTCTAAGATAGATTTGAAAAGTGGATATCATCAGATTAGGATGAAAGAAGGAGATGAGTGGAAAACTGCTTTTAAAACTAAACATGGCTTGTATGAATGGTTAGTTATGCCATTTGGATTAACCAATGCGCCTAGTACATTCATGAGACTGATGAATCATATTCTTAGGTCTTTCATAGGCATCTTTGTTGTTGTGTACTTTGATGATATATTAGTTTACAGCAAATGCTTAGAAGATCATATAGAACATCTTAGGGCTGTTTTGGATGTTTTGAGAAAAGAAAAGCTTTATGCCAATCTAAAGAAGTGCACTTTTTGCACAGATAACTTGGTCTTTCTAGGTTTTGTTGTAAGTGCAGATGGTGTAAAGGTGGATCAGGAAAAGATCAAAGCAATACAAGAGTGGCCGAGTCCAACTACAGTGGGAGAAGTAAGGAGTTTTCATGGACTGGCAGGTTTCTATAGGCGCTTTGTGAAGGATTTCAGCACTCTAGCAGCTCCCCTAACTGAGATAATCAAGAAGGATGTAGGATTCAAGTGGGGAGAAGTTCAAGAAGCCGCATTCCAACTCCTTAAAGAGAAGCTTACTCAATCCCCTCTTCTCATACTTCCTGATTTTTCTAAAACACTTGAAATAGAATGTGATGCCTCAGGAATTGGAATTGGTACTGTGTTGATGCAGGATAAAAGACCTATTGCTTATTTCAGTGAGAAACTCAGTGGAGCTACTCTCAACTATGCCACTTATGACAAAGAACTCTACGCCTTGGTGAGAGCTCTACAGACTTGGCAGCATTATCTCTGGCCAAAGGACCATGAATCTCTCAAGTATCTCAAGGGACAAAGTAAGCTCAGCAAGAGACATGCCAGATGGGTAGAATTCATTGAAACCTTCCCTTATGTGATCAAATACAAACAAGTTCTGCAGGATCACTTCTATTGGCCGCATATGAAAAGAGATGTGGAGAGAATCTGTGGAAGGTGCACAACTTGCAAGCTTGCAAAGTCTAAAGTTCAACCTCACGATGAGCCAGATTTGAGGACAAATCCTTTTCAAGAGGGAGGGGATGATGTGATCATGGACCAACTAGCTAATGGAGATGATGAGGATCTAGACAAGCCAACTAATGAAGATGTCCTAGCCTTGCCTAAAGGACCTATGACTCGATCAAGATCAAGGAAGCTCACGCAAGTTATTGGAGGATTGGTTAAGATGTCATGGAAGCAAGAGGAATGTCTTGGTAGAAGCTTGATCAACCAAGACACACTTATCACCATTCAAGCTACTTCACCATCAAGCTGATCATCAACTAAGCAAGCAATCTATGCGTGCTCTTTTTCCCTATCTTTGGTTTTGTCCCAATGGGTTTTCCAAAGATAGGTTTTTAACGAGGCCATAGATTTGCTTCTCAAATCTCTTAGTTGATGATCTCGATCCAACCTTACCCCGGATCAACCTTATGTTATACATTTCATGCTTTTGTTTTCAAACTTGTCATTTGTTTCTATTTCCAAGAGAGCCGTGTGCCTTTACTCTCTTGATAGTTTTCGAGAAGCTTGGGGTCTGTTCCAACTTCTCTTATATAAGTGTACTTTGAAAACCCTTATGAATCATCAATTATCTTTATCAAAAACCTTTCTTTTGTTCTCTCTACTGCTTGTTCGCGAGTTGTTGAGTGTTCTTGTTGGTGTGTAATATCCAACAACCCAAGAGTGTCTATCTCGGTGTGTCATATCCGATCTAGTCACTTAGGAGTATCAAGGAGCCTTTCCGCAGCCTCTTGTGTCACCAATCGATCCACAACCTTGTAGAGCTTGAGTCTTTGATTCGTTCTAGCAAGGATCTATCCCATACTATCCAGAGAAGCAATCTAGGGACGTATTAGACTTCATCATCTATCTTATATTATGTTTTAGTCTAAGTGTTGTGTTATTAATTTGAAACCGTGTGGAGCCTTTTCCTTTATGTTTTCTTATGTTTTCGAGACCTTGTGCATGTACAAGGATCTCTCTATTTAAGTGTATCACAAACCCTCATTCTAATCTAAGTTATCTTTTGTTTAAACCTTGTGTTTTCTTCTCCCTTGCTTTCACGAGTTAAGAGAGTGTCTGGTGTGTAGTATCCAGTCTGTTGGTGTGTAATATCCAACGCCCAAGGGCTTTAGAAAGGTGTGTCATATCCGATCTAAGCCTAGGAGTATCAAGGAGCCTTTCCGCAGCCTCTTGTGTCACCAATCGATCCACAGCCTTGATAAACTTGAGTCTTTGATTCGTTTATGCAAGGATCTATCTAAACCATCCAGAGAAGGGTCCTAGGATCTCATTACTTGATTTGGATACATAAAATGGTGGAGAAACACCAGGAAGTTGAATATATCTCATAGGAGTTGGGATGAAGAAGTTATCCCACTTTCTAATCAGGTGATTCCAGTTTCCCAGTTTGGGAATAGGACAGCTTCTTCGGCGTTCCAATCAAACCAGGATGAATCACTTTGTAAGAAGCTTGACTTGGATACATAAAGTGTTGGAGAATCACCAGGAAGTTGAATTAATCTCATAGGAGTTGGGATGAATGAGTTATCCCACTTTCAAATCAGGTGATTCCAGTTTCCCAGTTTGGGAATAGGACAGCTTCTTCGTCGTTCCAATCAAACCAGGATGAATCACTTTGTAAGAAGCTTGATTTGGATACATAAAATGGTGGAGAAACACCAGGAAGTTGAATAAATCTCATAGGAGTTGGGATGAAGAAGTTATCCCACTTTCTAATCAGGTGATTCCAGTTTCCCAGTTTGGGAATAGGACAGCTTCTTCGTCGTTCCAATAACACCAGGATGAATCACTTTGTAAGAAGCTTGATTTGGATACATAAAATGGTGGAGAAACACCAGGAAGTTGAATAAATCTCATAGGAGTTAGGATGAAGAAGTTATCCCACTTTCTAATCAGGTGATTCCAGTTTCCCAGTTTGGGAATAGGACAGCTTCTTCGTCGTTCCAATAACACCAGGATGAATCACTTTGTAAGAAGCTTGATTTGGATACATAAAGTGGTGGAGAATCACCAGGAAGTTGAATTAATCTCATAGGAGTTGGGATGAAGAAGTTATCCCACTTTCTAATCAGGTGATTCCAGTTTCCCAGTTTGGGAATATGATAGCTTCTTCGTCGTTCCAATCAAACCAGGATGAATCACTCTGTAAGAAGCTTGATTTGGATACATAAAGTGTTGGAGAATCACCATGAAGTTGAATAAATCTCATAGGAGTTGGGATGAAGAAGTTATCCCACTTTCTAATCAGGTGATTCCAGCTTCCCAGTTTGGGAATAGGACAGCTTCTTCGTCGTTCCAATCAAACCAGGATGAATAACTCTGTAAGAAGCTTGATTTGGATTCATAAAGTGTTGCAGAATCACCAGGAAGTTGAATAAATCTCATAGGAGTTGGGATGAAGAAGTTATCCCACTTTCTAATCAGGTGATTCCAGTTTCCCAGTTTGGGAATAGGACAGCTTCTTCGTCGATCCAATCAAACCAGGATGAATCACTCTGTAAGAAGCTTGATTTGGATACATAAAGTGTTGGAGAATCACCAGGAAGTTGAATAAATCTCATAATATGACTTTTAGAGTAATGAAGAGTAATCTGAGTGTTTAAGAGAGATTAGAGAAGAAATGAGTGTAGAGAGTAAGGTTTAGAGAACAAGTCTAAGAGTAAGCCATGGAGGCAAAGATAAGCTGAACTGTCTAATCTTTATTAAGAGATGAGGTTACATATTTATAGTCTAAGCAGCAAGGGTTTTCGTAAACCTAATTAGAGACTCTAAGCATGTGAAGTCAAATGGATAAGGCTGGCCGAGTTTGAATCCATCCAATGAAGGCTCCCGCACGTTTGATGCCTTTGGGATCTTTGACTAAAGTAGCTTTTGCCTTTCCAGCTGTGCCAGTCTGTCAAGGCGCCTCTTATCCCCTTCCTCAACGGTCTGATGGATCAGATAAGTTCCCAAGACTTTACCCGCGGCTTGCTTCATCTGGATGAGTTACTCGGGTAACTTATAGTTACCATCATGTACGGCCTTGTACGGAATGTACGGCCTTGTACGGTCCATTCCTCCCAAGTCCATCCTAACTCCTTCATGTCTCATCTCCTCTCACTTCTCTAATCCCTTCATGCTTCTCACTTAATCATCTCCATAACTTAACACTCCCCCTCAAGCTTAGCTTTGTGAAAGCCTAAGCTTGGACAGCCATGAGATCTTCCTCATTAAAAACCTTACCAAGGAAAACCCATTGGGATAAAACCTTGATAAGGGAAAAAGAGTAAAGACCTCACAGCCAAAGGGGATCAGCTCCTTCTCTTCCCAAGATCAATGAGGCCCAACCTGATGTGAATGGACTCCATTGTCTTCTGTCTTGCAGCCTTGGTGAACACATCCGCTAACTGATCTTCACTTCTTGTGTAGCATGGCAAGATGACTCCTAAGATGATCATCTGCCTCACCTTGTGACAATCCACTTCAATGTGCTTGGTTCTCTCATGGAACACCGAGTTGGAGGCAATGTGGATGGCAGCTTGGTTATCACAATGCATTGTCATTGGCGTGGCTTGATCAATCTCCAAATGCTTCAAGATGCCCTTGATCCACACCAGCTCGTTGGTCAGCTTCAGCATAGCTCTATACTCAGCTTCTGCACTTGAGCAAGACACCACCTTCTGCTTCTTACTCTTCCAAGTAACCAAGTTGCCTCCAATGAATGTGCAATAGCCTGTGGTTGATCTCCTGTCTGCTCTATCACCAGCCCAATCCGCATCACAGTATCCAACCACTTCAGTGCTCCCATTGCAACCCATCCATACTCCTTGATCAGGTGAGCCGTTGAGATACATCAAGATCCTCTCCACCATGCGCCAATGATGTTCCTTAGGCACTTGCATGTGTTGACTCACCTGATTCACAGCAAAGCAAATGTCAGGCCTAGTTATTGTAAGGTAAATCAATTTACCAACTAGCTTTCTATAGAGTTTAGGATCCTGATAAGGTTTGCTGTCTTCAATCTCCCCCTCTCGTGGGACTTTGTAGCCATCCTCCATAGGCATCCTTGCTGTCTTGCCTCCATAAGCACCTGCACCTTTCAAAAGATCAAGTGTATACTTCCTTTGGGACATGAAAAAACCTTCCTTGGATCTACATATCTCAATTCCAAGAAAGTATTTCATTTCTCCGAAGTCTTTAATCTCAAACATGGACTTAAGGAACTCCTTGGTTGCTATGATACCTTCCTTATCACTTCCTGTGATAATGATATCATCAACATACACAAGGAGTGCAATCATACCTGAGGAAGTAGTGAGAGTGAAGAGGGTGTGGTCTAGTTCAGACTTCTTGAAGCCTCGGCCATTCAGAGTAGTACTCAGCTTGTTGTACCAAGCTCTTGGTGATTGCTTCAGTCCATAGATAGCTTTCTTCAGTCTCAACACATTCCCTCTCTTCACTAAGTGTTCCAAGCCTGGAGGTGGATGCATATACACTTCATCCTCCAGCTCTCCTTGTAGAAATGCATTCTTCACATCCATTTGCCATAAGCCCCATCCAAGGTTCACAGCTAAGCTTAAGACAATCCGGATTGTGTGTAGTTTAGCTACTGGTGCAAAGGTCTCAATGTAATCTTCTCCATAAGTTTGAGTAAAGCCTCTTGCAACCAATCTTGACTTCTTCCTCTCCACCTTTCCATCAGCCTTATACTTGATTGTGAAGATCCATCTACTAGTCACAGCCTTCTTCCCTTTTGGTAACTCACTCTCATACCATGTATCATTCTTGATCATAGCTCCTGCCTCAGCTCCAACTGATTCCTTCCATTCTTTATCCATCATTGCCTCTTCATAGCTTCTTGGTATGTAGTTCTCATCCAAGTTTACCATAAAAGCACAATGTTCTTCAGGGTATTGAGCAAAGGAACACACAGCTTGAGAAGGATGCTCCACAGCCTGGGCATTGTAGTACACTCTCGTGCTTACCCAGTTGGAAGCATCTCTCCTAATCCGTGTGCTTCTTCTCAATGCTGGTTCTACTTCCACTTGTGATTCTTCTCCACTTTCTTGTGGTACAGAAGTAGACACTTCAACTGCCTCTTCTTCTCCTAGCTGACTTGCTTCAGCTCCATCTTGCTGTTCACTTACTTCCACATCTTGATCATGTGTACCAGATGCTCCACTACTCTCTTGAGTTGTCTCTGGTTCACTCCTTTCCCCCCCATGATCAGAAGTGGGAGCTGCTGAACGTCCACCATTTGGTGGTTGAGATCCTGGGTTACTGCCAAGTCCTTGCTGATCTTGTCTCACCTTGACCCCAATACTTTCTAAGATGATCCGCAAGGTAGTGGCTCTCTCCGAGGTAAGATCCTTCAAGTCTTCTTTGTTTTGCTCCTCATAATATCCTCTCTCTTCAACAAACTTCACCTCCCTTGATACCAGCACCCTTCTTGTGTCTGGATTATAACACTTGTATCCCTTTTGAGTTGTAGAGTAGCCAATAAACATTGCCTTAGTACTCCTAGCTTCAAGCTTGTTTCTCAACTCCCCGGGTATCAAAACATAACATAAACACCCAAAGATCCTTATATGTTCTAATGAGGGTTTATGTTTGTTGAGAACCTCAAATGGTGACTGCCCTTTCAGGATCAGTGTGGGAGTCCTGTTGATTAGATAGCAGGCCGTGGCTACTGCATCACTCCAAAACTTCTTAGGTACATTAGCTTGGAACATCATTGATCTTGCAACTTCCATAGGTGCCTATTCTTCCTCTCAGCCACACCATTCTGTTGTGGAGTGTAGGGGCAGCTTGTTTGATGAAGAATTCCATACTGAGATAAGTGTTGCTTGAAAGCTTGTCCAATGTATTCTCCTCCATTATCTGACCTGAAAATCTTAATCTTGGCTTGATAATGGTTAGTTACATAGGATTGAAAATTTTTAAATGCATCAAGCACCCTATCTTTAGTTGGAATTAAGGTTAACCAGGTGTATTTAGATTTTTCATCAATGAATGAGACATAATACTTATGATTCTCTCTAGATAAACAAGGAGCAGTCCATACATCAGAGTGAATAAGATCAAAGCACTTCTCATAAACCGTAGAAGAGTTTGGAAATACAGTTCTACAATGCTTGCCTAAAATGCAAGCTTCACAATCATTGTTTTCAAAAGAAACACCTGGCAACATCAGTTTTAAAGCCTTATTATGAGGGTGTCCTAGTCTAGCATGCCACAATGCATTCTTATTTAAACTAGGAACAGAAGCAGTAGTAAAAGAGCAGCTAATATCAGAAACAGGAGCAAGATCTTCAAGCAAATATAAGTCTCCTTTTGTTACTCCTTTCCAATCACTTTGCTGCTTTCAATATCCTGAAACTTCACATCATTAGGACTAAATATGACATTGCATTGCAAGTCAGTTGCACATTTCTTGACAGATAATAAGTTTGAAGTAAAGTCAGGCATATAGAAAGCTTTTGAGTCTTTACTAAACAGTTTAAGTGTTCCTATTCCTTTAATTGGAACCTTATCACCATTTGCAATCATCACATGACCCTTAGTAGGCACAATGTTCTTAATTAACTTAGTATCACTAATCATGTGATGTGAAGCACCTGAATCTACAATAAGAGGTCTAGTTGATTGATTACTAGCAAGGTGAGCGAGTATACTAGATGGCTTATATGCATTGTAGTTATTTGCATTTCTTAGAGACCTAGCTATACTATCAGTTCTAGTGATGCAATCTAAGTCTCCTACAGTCCTAGCAATCATGGAAGCACCATAAGAATAACCATAGATGTTACCGTTATCCTTGAACATCTTGATGAGTGCATCAATGTCAGCCTTCCTTATGAAGTCCTGATCATTGTTGCGGTTGCTAGGAGCTCCCATGTACGCCACCAGAGACTTGCCATCACTTGTACCACCTTCTTGAGCCTTGCTAGTTCCCACATCACTTGACCCGTCAGACATGTGTGCTCTAGCTTCCCTTTCCTTCATGAACTTTGCCGGTTTGAGGTGTGGGTGGAGTATCCAACACTGGCTCTTCTTGTGACCTTGCTTCTTGCAATGATCACAGCTCCCATTGAACCTCCTATCCTCAAACTTCCCATTCGTGGCTCTGTTAGCTTGTGGAGTCTCTCCTTGCTCAGCTTGTGCAGCTTGGTTAGCTAAAGACAACTCCCCCTTCTTCCCAAACAACCCAATCGACCCTTGCTCTTTCTGAATCCTAGAACACACTTCCTCCAAGTCAGGTAGAGTATCATCTCTCAGCATGTGTTGTATCAGCCCACTGTATGCCGGATTCAGTGTCAAGAGCAGTCCAAAGACCTTGTCCTGCTCACGCCTCTTGATTAGCTCACTGGGATCAACCGTGCTTGGCCTCAACATCTCTAGCTCGGACCAGAGTGACCGGAACCTTCCTAGGTGCTTGGTAAACTCCATGTCTTCTTGAGTCAAGTTGTTGATCTCTTGCTTCACCTCAAAGACTCTACTCAGGTTGGATGTGTTTCCATACACCCTCTTTAAGGTATCCCATAGCTCCTTTGCTGTCTCACAGTAGCAGTATGCGTCCAGAATCGCCGGCTCTAAGGAAGCATGAAGAACTGACATCACCATCATGTCTTCCTGCTCCCACCTCTCAAATGGATCCTTTGCTGTCTCATCCTTGTCTTCTTCTTGAGCAGCCGGCTTTGGGGCCGTTCCAGAGGTAATGTGTCCCCACAAGCCTTTGCTCCCAACTGCGGTCTTCACCATCCGTGACCACACTAGGTAGTTGTTCCCCTTGAACACTACCGCCACCTTCATCTTCATCCCACTATCCATCTTGAAGCAGCTAGACGTAAACAGCTTGCTAAATCTTGGACTGAGAGTAGTAATCACACCAACAAGACCAGAAACACTACCGGAGAAGACTTGAAGCTTGAATCTTCAACGCCCAGCTCCTAGCTTCTATCCTTTGTCTTGATACAAACCTCAACAAGAACTCAGATTCTCATGAACCTGGCTCTGATACCATATGACTTTTAGAGTAATGAAGAGTAATCTGAGTGTTTAAGAGAGATTAGAGAAGAAATGAGTGTAGAGAGTAAGGTTTAGAGAACAAGTCTAAGAGTAAGCCATGGAGGCAAAGATAAGCTGAACTGTCTAATCTTTATTAAGAGATGAGGTTACATATTTATAGTCTAAGCAGCAAGGGTTTTCGTAAACCTAATTAGAGACTCTAAGCATGTGAAGTCAAATGGATAAGGCTGGCCGAGTTTGAATCCATCCAATGAAGGCTCCCGCACGTTTGATGCCTTTGGGATCTTTGACTAAAGTAGCTTTTGCCTTTCCAGCTGTGCCAGTCTGTCAAGGCGCCTCTTATCCCCTTCCTCAACGGTCTGATGGATCAGATAAGTTCCCAAGACTTTACCCGCGGCTTGCTTCATCTGGATGAGTTACTCGGGTAACTTATAGTTACCATCATGTACGGCCTTGTACGGAATGTACGGCCTTGTACGGTCCATTCCTCCCAAGTCCATCCTAACTCCTTCATGTCTCATCTCCTCTCACTTCTCTAATCCCTTCATGCTTCTCACTTAATCATCTCCATAACTTAACACATAGGAGTTGGGAGGTGATTCCAGTTTCTTCAGGGCGTTCCAATCAAACCAGGATAAATGACTCTGTAAGAAGCTTGATTTGGATACATAAAGTGTTGGAGAATCACCAGGAAGTTGAATAAATCTCATAGGAGTTGGGATGAAGAAGTTATCCCACTTTCTAATCAGGTGATTCCAGTTTCCCAGTTTGGGAATAGGACAGCTTCTTCGTCGTTCCAATAACACCAGGATGAATCACTTTGTAAGAAGCTTGATTTGGATACATAAAGTGGTGGAGAATCACCAGGAAGTTGAATTAATCTCATAGGAGTTAAGATGAAGAAGTTATCCCACTTTCTAATCAGGTGATTCCAGTTTCCCAGTTTGGGAATAGGACAGCTTCTTCGGCGTTCCAATCAAACCAGGATGAATCACATTGTAAGAAGCTTGACTTGGATAGATAAAGTGTTGGAGAATCACCAGGAAGTTGAATTAATATCATAGGAGTTGGGATGAATGAGTTATCCCACTTTCAAATCAGGTGATTCCAGTTTCCCAGTTTGGGAATAGGACAGCTTCTTCGTCGTTCCAATCAAACCAGGATGAATCACTTTGTAAGAAGCTTGATTTGGATACATAAAATGGTGGAGAAACACCAGGAAGTTGAATAAATCTCATAGGAGTTGGGATGAAGAAGTTATCCCACTTTCTAATCAGGTGATTCCAGTTTCCCAGTTTGGGAATAGGACAGCTTCTTCGTCGTTCCAATTATGAGATTTGTAGAGTTCTCTTCTCTTGTTGTATGTGTGCGTGAATACTCCAATGGAGAAAGATGAGAGCTTGTTCTAGGTGATTTATGAAGAGAGATTGATGAGAGTGTTTATGAGAGAATAAGAGACTTAGGAACAAAGATTAAGAGACTGAGAGATTAGGAGAATAAGAGATTAGAGATTAGGGTTTGAGATTCAAGAACAAGTTTATCATTTATGAAGTGGAGAGGGGAAATCCCCCTTACTCCCTTAGGAGTTACAAAACGTTCACAACAATGCCTTATATAGGCTTTTACACTTTGCAATCATAAACCCTTAATCTAATGGATAGAAATGACTTGAGAAATGGATGGCTTGGATGTAGTCTTGTTTCTGGTCAAAGGGAGCACGAGATGGTAGCTGATTGGTGGAGAGGAGCTGCTGCCTGATTGGTTATGCTAAGGCTCCCATGAACCTTTACTCACATATGTGTCTAGATTCATGGTCCAACTTGCTTTCCCTTTACATCTCATGACAGGCTGTCCTTGGACCACGCCCTCTCTCCTTTCCCTTGCTTTCCAACAGTCACAAAGAAGATAAGGTCGTCTGATTGCTCTTGGAAACCAACGCCCTAAGTTTGCACAGCTTCTGGTGAGTTTCCCGGATGTGTGGTCGAGAGGTGTGGTCGTACGGTCGATGGTACGGATCTCCTGTCCGTACCACTCGCCCTATTTATGCCCAATACTCTTCCTCCTTCTTCTGATCAGTCTAAGTCCCTCCTGGACTTATCTTCACAAGATAACTACTTCAGAACACTTCTGAAGCTTGATTGAACTCTTCTGGACATCTTCTAGAGCTTGCCCTATCATTGTACAAGCTCCATCTTCTCTTCAGTTCAACACTCCCCCTCAAGCTTGACTTTAGGAGATCCTAAGCCAAGCTTGGAACTCTGAAGAGTCTCCCTCATTAAAAACCTTACAAGGAAAACCCATTGGGACAAAACCTTGTAAGGGAAAAAGAGTAGAGCTCTCCAAAGCCTAGGGATTGGCCAGTGAACTCTTGTGCCTTAGAACCAGTGTGGTTGGACACAAGAAGCTCTGGATCACGGCCTAACAGGTGCAGCAACTCTTCACAGCTTTGCGCACACTTCACACTTCAGCTTCACCTCTTCATGGAACCGGTTTGAAGTCTCCCCCTCTCAACTGACTTCACAGCCATCTTAGAGAAGCTAGGA
Source organism: Brassica rapa (assembly GCF_000309985.2). Lineage (NCBI taxonomy): Eukaryota > Viridiplantae > Streptophyta > Magnoliopsida > Brassicales > Brassicaceae > Brassica > Brassica rapa. The sequence goes on from NW_022610900.1 coordinate 19,823, forward strand.
CACGACCAGATCATCTTCAAAACACTAGTGAGGCTGATCAACACTTCACACACGGCTTGCCCTCTTCATAGAACTGGTTTGGATCTCCCCCTCTCAACAGACTTCTCAGCCATCTTAGAGAAGCTAGGAACTGACCAGGAACATCTTTAGTGAGGCTCAAGCAATGGTACCTGATACATTATCCCAAAGGTGCATCAGTACCTATCAAAAACAAGAAAATGAATATCCTGCATCACACTTGATGCACACAATCTCACAATTCAATCATAATCATCTTAAGTATCTTTTCAAGCACAAGCAATGAATAAGATGAATGAAATAGATTGAAAAGAGTTTTAAAAGTCTAAGGGAACTTCCCTTGTGTTTTTGTGAGTTTCCAAACTCTCTCAATGCACCATCTTCATGGCATCATCAACTTCTTGGAAAGGCAGAATGGATTCATCAGCTTCTCCTCAATCACCTCTCATTGAAGCCGCATTGATGGAGAGCCTTCCTCTTCACTCGCCAAGGCTGCTCTGAACAGCCTCTTGCCTAGACACGCCACTGACTTGGTCCGGTTGATGATCCTTGTAGAAGCTTTTGCAAAAGACTTGTTACTGACCATGGATCATATGCATTAAGACTCCCCCTCAAGCTTAGAACCGAAACTAGAAGGAGCTAAGCTTGTGATGATCCTATGCATCTCCATGGTCTAATAACTATCATCTTTCATGATAGCTTTCTTCTTGTGAGTTTACTCTCTTCCTTAACCAGGAACTAGGGTGTTTGAATCACCATAGAGAGTCTCACAAAACACACTTCTCATTGCATAATGACCCATGCTACACTTCCTGTAGTCTTTGGACTGGATATGTCCAATGGTATTATGCAATGGCCATCTCTCATGCATTATCAATCACACTACACTTCCTGTAGATTATGGACTAACATGTCCTAGTGATGATATGCAATGGCACAAGACCTTTGTCACTACATTCTTAGCTGTTGGCGAGTTACATGTATCACTTTCCTTGTGTACCTAACACCACCACAACTCAATGCAAGATCAGATCATCCCATTGGGATCAAACCAAGATAATTTATCCTGTTTGATCACCAATGCCACAGCAGAATATAAACCTTGAAACAAGCCAATCAATCAAGGCAGAACAAGCAGGTTTCAATCTCTAAAATGACAATGCAAGATTTAAACAATACATTGACAATTTAGGCTTATTTTTAAATGCATCAATACATGAATGCACAATCCTAAAGCATTAACTATATGAATGCAACAGGTTCAATCCATGAGACATATTAATCAAGACCAATGAGGCAAGCAACTTAGACAATTTCTAAGGGTTAGGAGGTTTGCTTACAAACAAGAGATCCGAGCTGATCTCTTGAACCTCCATGGGCACGGTTCACTTGAACTTGGCAGGTTTGAGGCTTGGATTCAATATCCAACACCTCTCCTTGGTGTGCCCATCCCTCTTGCAATGTTCACACCGATTGTTCCTATTGGACGTGGGAACACACTTCTTCAAGTGTTGGGAGCTTCTCAGACCTCAAGATATGTTGAATCAAGGCGCTGTAGGCAGGGCTAAGGGCGAGTAATAGGCAAAACACCTTGTCTTGCTCCCTTCTTTCAATCAACACCTCCGGATCAACAGATTGGGGTCTAAGCATCTCTAGCTCAGACCAAAGGGCTCTGAACTTGCCTAGATGCACAGTGAACTCCTCATCTTCTTGGGATAGGATGTTGATGAACTTCTTGATCTCAAATACTCGACAGAGGTTGGAGATGTACCCATATATCTTGTTAAGTGTACTCCAAAGGTCTTTAGCACTCTCACAGTATGAGTATGCTTCAAGGATGGATGGAGACATTGAGCTATGGAGAATGGATAAGACCTTGAGGTCTTCTTGTTCCCACTTCTCCTCAGATACGGATTTGGAACCGGATTCACCATCTGCTGAGCTTTCATTTGAACCGGCAGCCTTGGAGAGCTTTGGAGCATCCGTGAGGCAATGGCTCCATAAGCCTCTCCCTCCTAGAGCTGTCTTTACCATGCGTGACCAGATGGTCTTGGTTTAAATTGCCTCACCCTCCTGGTGATGCTCTTCTTTGTATGTCAACTGTCCTCTCTACACTCATCTGATGTGTAGGCTATGGTGACTGAACCACCATGGACAGAACAACAAGTCATCTCTCCATTGTCACAACATCCTCTCTACCCTCTTTGGAGCAGGCTGTGGACTTCCCACAGAATGTTGGCAACAGGCTTCATTTTATCATTCTATTGTAATGATAAGGAGGAAACAGGTCTTGAACTTTAGCTCTTCAGGTTGCTCATTTGAATATTTAGCACCGCAAGCTTGAGACCGAGAATAGGTGAGATCCAAGCTTGAAATGAGCCTCAATGAACTTCAAGACCAGGAGCACATCACCCTAACAGCTGCGCTTAAATCACTGATCCACCCTTTTGCCTTTAGCTTCAAGTACCCTCAGATCACCGGCCTTCCTCATGGCTTAGGTGGTGACCTTCTTCTTCTTGTGTGTCTTGAACCAGGAGCTCAACAACCTCGTGGCCTGCGCTTCTTAAACCGGCTTCTACACACAAGAACCTTCCCATTGCTCCACACAATGGTTGGTCTTCCGCTTGTATGTCTTGAACCAGGAGCTCAACAACCTCGTGGCCTGCGCTTCTTAAACCAGCTTCTACACACAAGTATCTTCCCATTGCTCCACACAATGGTTCAAGTCTTCCTCTTGTCTTGGATAGGAGGTGAGCAGAGAACACTTCTTGTGAACCTGAAACACCACTCAAACTCCAGCAAGGATAAGACACAAGAGTATTGGGATCAATCCTTGATTAATCATCAAGTTTGATTCCCAATCTCACAAGCATTGCAACGAATTAAAACAAGTCATTTTCAAGTTCTATCTTTGCAAGCAATCTCTCTAAGCACAAGCATTTTCTTTTTCAGTTTATGCAAGCTACTTAGGCATTTTAAAGCTTCTTTACTCAGCATTTAGACATGAATCTAATGCTTCAATGTAAGACAGCCACAAGACTATATGCAACAGCTTTCAATTCGGTTTCAATCCATGTATGCAAGCAGATTCAATCAATCACAACAAGCATCATTATGAACCGGAGATAAGCATATTAACATACCTAGTAATCCTAGTAATACTGTTAAATTACTAGTCCTTTTAAAGCGCTTACACAACTGCTAGTAAACTTAGTATAACTAGTACACTTAAAGGATTACTAGGGAACCAAGCTCTTTAAGCATCCTGGGACAGATTCTAAATTCATTTTATTTCATTTAGTAATCTTTTAAACAGTCCTCAGGTTTTCAATCACATCACAACATCACAACCAGTCAACAACACAAGCTCATTATCAAGATGGTTTATAGAATTGCTTACAACAAGGAACCAGGTTGATTCCTTTTGCATTTTGTGAAAACGGCCATGACTGTTGTTGGAACTGAGAGTCTAGATCATCACCCACCTCCTTCTCCTTCAGTTCATGGCCACCATCTTGTACCATCAACTCAAAAGACCCCTCCTTTCTTCAGAACATCTAGGCGCCAAGCTCTTGGCACCATACTCTTTTAGCCTGATGTGGAACTTCTCTTGGACAAGGAGCTTTGGAGTCAGGTTAGTTAGGCCTCTCCATACACCTTTGCCTCCAAGGATAATCTCCATCTGAGCAGGTAGAGAACAGGATGAGGAACCAAGGGAACTCGCCAAGCTTCAGCCTTCTTCTTCATAAGGGACTGAACTGGATGGGAAAGCATCAATGGTTTGGTTTTGAGCTGAGGCGTGAGCTGTGGACTTGCGGAAGCTTCAGCTCAGGTTCTGATGAACCTGGCTCTGATACCATATGAGATTTGTAGAGTTCTCTTCTCTTGTTGTATGTGTGCGTGAATACTCCAATGGAGAAAGATGAGAGCTTGTTCTAGGTGATTTATGAAGAGAGATTGATGAGAGTGTTTATGAGAGAATAAGAGACTTAGGAACAAAGATTAAGAGACTGAGAGATTAGGAGAATAAGAGATTAGAGATTAGGGTTTGAGATTCAAGAACAAGTTTATCATTTATGAAGTGGAGAGGGGAAATCCCCCTTACTCCCTTAGGAGTTACAAAACGTTCACAACAATGCCTTATATAGGCTTTTACACTTTGCAATCATAAACCCTTAATCTAATGGATAGAAATGACTTGAGAAATGGATGGCTTGGATGTAGTCTTGTTTCTGGTCAAAGGGAGCACGAGATGGTAGCTGATTGGTGGAGAGGAGCTGCTGCCTGATTGGTTATGCTAAGGCTCCCATGAACCTTTACTCACATATGTGTCTAGATTCATGGTCCAACTTGCTTTCCCTTTACATCTCATGACAGGCTGTCCTTGGACCACGCCCTCTCTCCTTTCCCTTGCTTTCCAACAGTCACAAAGAAGATAAGGTCGTCTGATTGCTCTTGGAAACCAACGCCCTAAGTTTGCACAGCTTCTGGTGAGTTTCCCGGATGTGTGGTCGAGAGGTGTGGTCGTACGGTCGATGGTACGGATCTCCTGTCCGTACCACTCGCCCTATTTATGCCCAATACTCTTCCTCCTTCTTCTGATCAGTCTAAGTCCCTCCTGGACTTATCTTCACAAGATAACTACTTCAGAACACTTCTGAAGCTTGATTGAACTCTTCTGGACATCTTCTAGAGCTTGCCCTATCATTGTACAAGCTCCATCTTCTCTTCAGTTCAACACCAATAACACCAGGATGAATCACTTTGTAAGAAGCTTGATTTGGATACATAAAATGGTGGAGAAACACCAGGAAGTTGAATAAATCTCATAGGAGTTAGGATGAAGAAGTTATCCCACTTTCTAATCAGGTGATTCCAGTTTCCCAGTTTGGGAATAGAACAGCTTCTTCGTCGTTCCAATAACACCAGGATGAATCACTTTGTAAGAAGCTTGATTTGGATACATAAAGTGGTGGAGAATCACCAGGAAGTTGAATTAATCTCATAGGAGTTGGGATGAAGAAGTTATCCCACTTTCTAATCAGGTGATTCCAGTTTCCCAGTTTGGGAATAGGACAGCTACTTCGTCGTTCCAATAACACCAGGATGAATCACTTTGTAAGAAGCTTGGTTTGGATACATAAAGTGGTGTAGAATCACCAGGAAGTTGAATAAATCTCATAGGAGTTGGGATGAAGAAGTTATCCCACTTTGTAATCAGGTGATTCCAGTTTCCCAGTTTGGGAATAGGACAGCTTCTTCGTCGTTCCAATAACACCAGGATGAATCACTTTGTAAGAAGCTTGATTTGGATACATAAAATGGTGGAGAAACACCAGGAAGTTGAATAAATCTCATAGGAGTTGGGATGAAGAAGTTATCCCACTTTCTAATCAGGTGATTCCAGTTTCCCAGTTTGGGAATAGGACAGCTTCTTCGGCGTTCCAATAACACCAGGATGAATCACTTTGTAAGAAGCTTGATTTGGATACATAAAATAGTGGAGAAACACCAGGAAGTTGAATATATCTCATAGGAGTTGGGATGAAGAAGTTATCCCACTTTCTAATCAGGTGATTCCAGTTTCCCAGTTGGGGAATAGGACAGCTTCTTCGGCGTTCCAATCAAACCAGGATGAATCACTTTGTAAGAAGCTTGACTTGGATACATAAAGTGTTGGAGAATCACCAGGAAGTTGAATTAATCTCATAGGAGTTGGGATGAATGAGTTATCCCACTTTTAAATCAGGTGATTCCAGTTTCCCAGTTTGGGAATAGGACAGCTTCTTCGTCGTTCCAATCAAACCAGGATGAATCACTTTGTAAGAAGCTTGATTTGGATACATAAAATGGTGGAGAAACACCAGGAAGTTGAATAAATCTCATAGGAGTTGGGATGAAGAAGTTATCCCACTTTCTAATCAGGTGATTCCAGTTTCCCAGTTTGGGAATAGGACAGCTTCTTCGTCGTTCCAATAACACCAGGATGAATCACTTTGTAAGAAGCTTGATTTGGATACATAAAATGGTTGAGAAACACCAGGAAGTTGAATAAATCTCATAGGAGTTAGGATGAAGAAGTTATCCCACTTTCTGTTGAGTTGAGCTGAGTATATGTATGAAGAGCTAAGGAGTTGAAGAGGAAAGGAGATGAGGAAGCTTAAGGGAGTTTAGGGAGAGCATGGTACGGACGTCCGTACAAAGCCGTACAAGCCGTACAGTCCGTACCATCCAAGCCTCAACCAAAGTTACCTTGCACAAGTGAAACGGTAACTATGGAAGAGTAACTCAAGTGGAGAAGGATCAGACCGTTTAGGGATAAGGTAGAGCGCGCCTTGACAGGCTGGAACAGCTGGAAAGGCAAGAGCATCTCGGTCCAAGATGCTAGATACTCCGCGCATGTGGAGAAGCTAATTGGCTAGTCCAAATGAGCTTATCCTCTCCTGATTGACCTCACATGCTTTAGTCCTCTCTTTGATTTCGAAAACCCTTGTATGCTCTCACTATATATTGTAACTCATCAACACTAATAAAGATTATCCAGTTTGAGTCTCTCTAATCTCTTAGACACTATGATTATCTCTTAGACTCTAAACGGCTCTATCTAGTCTCTTAATCTTTCACAAACTTCTCTTAATCACTTCTTAAACACTCTCTTTATTCTGATTACTCTAAGGATCTCTTAATCTCATATGGTATCAGAGCCAGGTTCATTTGAATCTGGGGTTTGATCTTTAGAGAGTTACAAGCTAAACGGCTTTGAAGCTACACGCGAGTAGCCTTGAAGGTGTTGAAGCTGTGATACGTTCTAGTTGAAGCTGTGCTACGTTCTGTGTGTTTGCGTGATTCTAGACTCAAGGTTGGTGTGTACGAGATCCAAGATTCAAGTTTTCAAGTCAAGCAAAGATGGAACATGGGATGAACATGAGGATGAAGGTAGCGGTTACTTTCAAAGGTAGCAACTACCTTGTGTGGTCTCGGATGGTGAAGACTGCGGTGGGAAGTAAGGGTTTGTGGGGGCACATCACAACAGGGGAGGCTCCGAAACTCATTACTCAGGGAGGAGATCAAGAAGAGGTCTCCAATGAAGCGGCTGTGGAGAAATGGCAACAAGAAGACATGCTGGTGATGACGGTTCTACACGCATCCTTGGACCCAGCTATCTTGGATGCTTACAGCTACTGTGAATCAGCCAAGGAGCTGTGGGACACGCTGAAGAAGGTATATGGGAACATCTCCAACCTCAGCCGTGTGTTTGAAGTAAAGCTAGCGATCAACCGTCTTGCACAAGAGGACATGGAGTTCACTAAGCATTTGGGGAGGTTCAGGTCCTTATGGTCAGAGCTGGAGATGCTGAGGCCGAGCACAACTGATCCAGATCAGTTGAATGAGAGGCGCGAGCAAGACAAGGTCTTTGGGTTGCTTCTCACACTGAACCCGGCCTACACTCACCTCATCCAGCACATGCTAAGGTCAGATAAGCTTCCGGACCTTGAGGAGGTGTGTGCGCAAATCCAAAGGGAGCAGGGATCTATGGGGTTGTTTGGAGGAAAGGGGGAGCTCTCTCTTGCCAATCAAGCAGCTCATGAGGACTCAACCGAGGCTCCACAAGCAAACAAGGCATCTCACGGGAAGTATGAGGACAGGAAGTTCAATGGCAACTGTGATCATTGCAAGAAGCATGGTCATAAGAAGAGCCAATGCTGGATACTGCACCCACACCTCAAGCCGGCCAAGTTCATGAAGGAGCGTGAGGGAAGGGCAAATGTGACTGAAGGTTCAAATGGAGCTGGTACCAGCAAGGCGAGTGAAACGGATGGGCTTGGAGGCAATGATGGGAATGGGAAGTCTCTGGTGGCTTACACAGGCGCCTCAAGCTCACGCAGCAATGATGACTACATCAAGAGATCAGACCTTGATGCTCTCTTCAAAATGCTAAAGGAAAACGGTAACACTTATGGTTATTCCTTTGGAGCCTCTATGATTGCATACAAGGATGATCACTTGATTAGAGAACTAGTAGAACGGTTAGAAGCTAGGCATGAGTATAGAACTGCTCACATTGCTAGAACTGATAGGATGCATCCATTGCTTAGTAATCTATGTCTTAATGCTAAACAAGTAGGTAAACCATTGATTGTTGATTCTGGTGCATCACATCATATGATAAGTGATGAGAACTTGATTAAAGATATAGAACCTACGCATGGGCATGTGATGATAGCAAATGGGGATAAGATACCTATTAGAGGAATAGGAAAGCTTAAGTTGTTTAACAAAGAATCTAGAGCTTTTTACATGCCTGAATTCACATCAAACCTATTATCTGTGAAGAAATGTACTAATGATTTACAATGCAATGTTATCTTTAGTCCTAATGATGTGAAGTTTCAGGATATTGAGAGCAGCAGATTGATTGGGAAAGGAGTGACTAAGGGAGACCTCTATATGCTTGAAGAGCTCACTTCTGTTCCTGATTATAGTTGTTCATTTACTTCTGCTTCTTTATTGAATAAAAATGCATTGTGGCATGCTAGAGTAGGACACCCTCATGTTAAAGCTTTGAACTTAATGGTACCAGGTGTTGTGTTTGAGAACAAAGATTGTGAAGCTTGTATTTTAGGCAAGCATTGTAGAACTGTGTTTCAAAAGTCTACTACTACTATCTATGATAACTGCTTTGATCTAATTCATTCTGATGTGTGGACTGCCCCTTGCTTATCTAGAGATAGTTATAAGTACTTTGTCACATTCATTGATGAAAAATCCAAATACACCTGGTTAACCTTAATTCAGACCAAAGATAGGGTACTTGATGCATTTAGGAACTTTCAAACTTATGTAACTAACCATTATCATGCTAAGATTAAAATTTTGAGATCAGATAATGGAGGAGAGTACACAAGTCATGCATTCAAGGAACACTTATCACAACATGGGATCCTACATCAAACAAGCTGTCCGTATACTCCACAGCAAAATGGTGTGGCTGAGAGGAAGAATAGGCACCTCATGGAAGTGGCAAGGTCTCTTATGTTTCAGAGTAATGTTCCAAAGAGATTCTGGAGTGATGCGGTTGCCACTGCTTGTTACTTGATCAACAGAACTCCAACCAAGGTTCTGAATGAGAAGGCTCCATTTGAAGTTCTGAACAGGTACAAACCAGTGCTTGATTACTTGCGAGTCTTTGGATGTCTATGCTTTGTGCTCAAACCAGGAGAGATGATCAACAAGCTAGAAGCAAGAAGTACTAAGGCTGTGTTCATAGGATACTCAGCTACACAGAAAGGATACAAATGCTATGATCCTATAGCAAGGAGAGTTCTTGTATCTAGAGATGTGAAGTTCTTGGAAGATAGAGGATACTATGAAGAAAAGAACCAAGAAGACTTGAAGGACTTAACATCAGACAAGGCCACCACCTTGCGGATCATCCTTGAAGGTCTTGGAATCAGTACATCCCAGGATCCAAGAGATCACGCAACAACACCTCCTGAAGTTAGTTCACCATCCCACCTTGATCATGAGGGAGGAGAGACGCATGAGGAGGAGCCTACGCAAGAGGTTAACCAAGATGAAGGAGAAGAGAGCATAGGCTCTGATGGTCATGGGCATGATCATGGTGTGATACAAACACCTTCTCAAGATGAAGTGGTAGAAGAACAACAGGAAGAAGAACCGGTTGTGCAGCCACTAAGAAGGAGTACAAGGATAAGGAAGGATCCTTCCAGTTGGGTAAACACGAGAGTGTACTACAATGCCCAAGCTGTGGAGCATCCTTCTCAAGCCGTGTGCTCCTTTGCTCAATATCCAGAAGCACATTGCGCTTTCATGGTAAACTTGGATGAGAATCACATCCCAAGAAGCTATGAAGAGGCAATAAAGGATAAAGAATGGAAAGAGGCAGTAGGAGATGAAGCAGGAGCTATGATCAAGAATGATACATGGTATGAGAGTGAGTTACCAAAAGGGAAGAAGGCTGTGACTAGTAGATGGATCTTCACAATCAAGTACAAAGCGGATGGAAAGATTGAGAGGAAGAAGTCAAGACTGGTTGCAAGAGGCTTTACTCAAACCTATGGAGAGGATTATGTTGAGACATTTGCACCAGTAGCTAAGTTGCATACAATCCGAATTGTATTAAGCTTGGCTGTGAACCTTGGATGGGGCTTATGGCAAATGGATGTGAATAATGCATTCCTACAAGGGGAACTTGAGGATGAAGTATATATGCATCCCCCACCAGGCTTGGAACACTTAGTGAAGAAGGGAAATGTGTTGAGACTGAAGAAGGCTATATATGGGTTGAAGCAATCACCAAGAGCTTGGTACAACAAGCTGAGCACAACTCTAAATGGCCGAGGCTTCAAGAAGTCTGAACTAGATCACACTCTTGGTGTAGCCCTGGATAGGACTGTCTCTCCCTGGATCACTTGAAGGGGGCGTGGGTGGATGAAAGGTGATGGATATGGTCTTCTCCTTAGAGCTATGGGATGCTATAAAGATGTTTTTTTCTGCTCCACAGACACAGGATCACCCTGCTTAGTGTCTAGGATGGATCACAAAGATAATCCTTGCAAACAGAGAATCAAAGACTCGATCTGTATCAAGGTTTGTGGATTGATGTGGGACACAAGAGAGATGGCTCGCCTCCTGATACTCCAAGGCTTCTGATCTGGATATGACACACCAAATCAGAGAACCCAAGCTGGATATTACACACCAGCAGAATTGAGAGAAAACTCAAAACAAAGAAGTTGAAAAAAATGTCGATTGATTGATCTTCATGCCAAAACGTGGCTACATATGTTAAAAGAATAAAACTGAAAACCCTAAATTTAAACCAAGATGGTTTAATCTCCTAATCCAATTCGAAATTGGTTTATTTTAAATATTAATCTACCCAAATCTGGTTTACTCAAATTCCTAATTGTCTTTGGTTTAAATTAAATGAAAGCCCAATAAACTAAACCCATTACATTGCAATTAAATCAAACCAACAAGCTGGTTCTTCTTTGGTTTATGATGGGCCACGACTTGAACTTGATTTGGAGTGTCTCCTAATGAACTTTAGATCCTCCACGTCCTGTTAGGCCAGCTAGAAAGCAAGTGGATCAAGATTCTGGCTGCAACTCTCTTTTTGGACCGAAAAAGCCCTATTTCGCCTAGATCCAAATATAGCCCAATCCAGAAACTTCCTGACATGTTTTCCTTGTTCTCCATACAATTTGGATGAGGTGAATGGTCTCCATAGCTCCTGTTAAGCTCAGTTGGTTGAATCCTCTTTGTTCAAGCTGTTTCAAGGCAGTACCAACAGTTCTTCTCTTCTCTCTATCCAGAACCTCATAGATCATGCCAATAAGAGTATGATACTGTCCATTAAACTGCACCATGATCAGTGGTATAGCTGACCCATACATTGGCTTCAATCCATTGATTCCAATCCTGATCAGGATCACACCATCCCCTCCTCCTTTAAAAGGATTTGTCCTCAAATCCAAGCTCTGTAGGATGACAGAACCTTGATAATTTAACTCCAAAGTTCCTGACCTGGCCATGAGATATATCATCACCTCTCTAGTCTCTCCAGGATGAAACACAAAGCTCTGCAGTCCTTCTTCATGTCTCAGCAACATCTTGGAACTTTCCTCACTGCATGTGGCTTCTAAGGCAGATGATTTCTCCACTTTGTTGAGTTTGCAGTTGAATGCTTCTCTCCAGGATGATCCTATCCACGTCCTGGTCATCAACATGAGACCATGTACTCTCAGTTTAACATCCTTCTGGTCAGGTGGTCGTGTGGTTTGGTCCCCATACTCATCCTCCAGTTCTGGCTTCTCTTTAACCACCACCAGTTCCTGTTTATCTCTTCTCAGCTTGTTCTGGTCAGTTATGAACCTGATAAAGGACGTGTTACCTCCTGACTCTCCTTCATTCTCTCTGCAAATAGTTTTTATCATACCATTCTCTCTCCCTTTAAAAAGATTTGACCACAAATCTTGTTTTTCAAGAGTGAATGAACCTTGCAAATTGAGCTTGTATGCAGTTGCTTTCTGATCCAGAATTTGTTTGTTTCTTCTAACCACACACAAGCTTCCTCCTGGTTCAAAAACAACTTGTTGCAAGCCCTTAACAACTCTCAGATGTTCCACTAAGCTGAGCTGAAGACATACCAAAGGTCTGATTAGTAACTCACAAGCTAAAGACTTAAAGTTATCACCTTGCTCAACAGTAGGAAGCACCAATTCAAGAGCTTTAGATGACCCTCCAGGAACCTTTTCTTCTTGTTTTATTTGATCAGGCACGTGGCCACACTCAGCTTCTGCAACTTCTGCCTCCTCCTCTAGTTTTAAACAAAGGGTTGTTGGTTCTGGTTCAGTTTTATGACTCTCCTCAATCTGTTTTATTGGAGAAGCTAATATAGAAGCTTGCTGCTTTTCCTCCTCTTGTTTCAATGATAGAACAGGAACCACAGATCTTCTCTCAGCCGGTTTTAATGGCAATTCAGACCAATAGGCAGGTTGATCTAAAATAGTAAGCTTTGTTGCTGCTTCTGGTTTTAGTTTTGAAAGTTTCCACTGCGAGACAAACCTCTTCTTCATCAAGGTCTTCATCTCCACCCATGAAATAATTTGAGGTTTTTTTTTCAAATCTCCTAGTCTGAGAAACTCTCTGCCACCATGAGAATGCACTTCCACAGAGTCCATTGACTGCTAGACATACCTTTTTCTTTTCAGTGTAGTATAGGAGTCCAAAGAGAAACTCCATCTTCTTTTCCCAATCAAGATATGCCTCTGTATCAATCTTCCCATAGAAGAATGGAATTGTAAGCTCTTCTTCATATCCAGACATAGAATACAGTTTGTTAACTGATAGATTTCGTGCTCCCTTGTTAAAACTTCAAACCCTAACCCTCAAGAGGCTCTGATACCACTTGGTGTAGCCCTGGATAGGACTGTCTCTCCCTGGATCACTTGAAGGGGGCGTGGGTGGATGAAAGGTGATGGATATGGTCTTCTCCTTAGAGCTATGGGATGCTATAAAGATGTTTTTTTCTGCTCCACAGACACAGGATCACCCTGCTTAGTGTCTAGGATGGATCACAAAGATAATCCTTGCAACAGAGAATCAAAGACTCGATCTGTATCAAGGTTTGTGGATTGATGTGGGACACAAGAGAGATGGCTCGCCTCCTGATACTCCAAGGCTTCTGATCTGGATATGACACACCAAATCAGAGAACCCAAGCTGGATATTACACACCAGCAGAATTGAGAGAAAACTCAAAACAAAGAAGTTGAAAAAAATGTCGATTGATTGATCTTCATGCCAAAACGTGGCTACATATGTTAAAAGAATAAAACTGAAAACCCTAAATTTAAACCAAGATGGTTTAATCTCCTAATCCAATTCGAAATTGGTTTATTTTAAATATTAATCTACCCAAATCTGGTTTACTCAATTCCTAATTGTCTTTGGTTTAAATTAAATGAAAGCCCAATAAACTAAACCCATTACATTGCAATTAAATCAAACCAACAAGCTGGTTCTTCTTTGGTTTATGATGGGCCACGACTTGAACTTGATTTGGAGTGTCTCCTAATGAACTTTAGATCCTCCACGTCCTGTTAGGCCAGCTAGAAAGCAAGTGGATCAAGATTCTGGCTGCAACTCTCTTTTTGGACCGAAAAAGCCTATTTCGCCTAGATCCAAATATAACCCAATCCAGAAACTTCCTGACATGTTTTCCTTGTTCTCCATACAAATTTGGACGAGGTGAATGGTCTCCATAGCTCCTGTTAAGCTCAGTTGGTTGAATCCTCTTTGTTCAAGCTGTTTCAAGGCAGTACCAACAGTTCTTCTCTTCTCTCTATCCAGAACCTCATAGATCATGCCAATAAGAGTATGATACTGTCCATTAAACTGCACCATGATCAGTGGTATAGCTGACCCATACATTGGCTTCAATCCATTGATTCCAATCCTGATCAGGATCACACCAACTCTCTTCACACTCACAACTCCCTCAGGTATGATTGCACTCCTTGTGTATGTTGATGATATCATTATCACAGGGAGTGATAAGGAAGGTATCATTGCAACCAAGGAGTTTCTTAAGTCCATGTTTGAGATTAAAGACTTGGGAGAGATGAAATACTTTCTTGGGATTGAGATATGTAGATCCAAGGAAGGTTTATTCATGTCCCAAAGGAAGTATACACTTGATCTCTTGAAAGGTGCAGGGGCTTATGGGGGCAAGACAGCAAGGATGCCTATGGAGGATGGCTACAAAGTTCCACGAGAGGGGGAGATTGAAGACAGCAAACCTTATCAGGATCCTAAACTCTATAGAAAACTAGTTGGCAAATTGATTTATCTTACTATAACTAGACCTGACATTTGTTTTGCTGTGAATCAGGTGAGTCAACACATGCAAGTGCCTAAGGAACATCACTGGCACATGGTGGAGAGGATCTTGATGTATCTCAACGGCTCACCTGATCAAGGAGTATGGATGGGCTGCAATGGAAGCACTGAAGTGGTGGGATACTGTGATGCGGATTGGGCTGGTGATAGAGCAGACCGGAGATCAACCACAGGCTATTGCACATTCATTGGAGGCAACTTGGTGACTTGGAAGAGTAAGAAGCAGAAGGTGGTGTCTTGCTCAAGTGCAGAAGCTGAGTATAGAGCCATGCTGAAGCTCACCAACGAGTTAGTATGGATCAAAGGCATCTTGAAGCATTTGGAGATTGATCAAGCCACGCCAATGACCATGCATTGTGACAACCAAGCCGCCATTCACATTGCCTCCAACTCGGTGTTCCATGAGAGAACCAAGCACATTGAAGTTGATTGTCACAAGGTGAGGCAGATGATCACCTTAGGAGTCATCTTGCCATGCTACACAAGGAGTGAAGATCAGTTAGCGGATGTGTTTACCAAGGCTGCAAGACAGAAGACAATGGAGTCCATTCACATCAGGTTGGGCCTCATTGATCTTGGGAAGAGAAGGAGCTAGTCCCCTTAGCTGCAAGGTCTTTACTCTTTTTCCCTCATCAAAGTTTTATCCCATTGGGTTTTCTTTGGTGAGGTTTTTAATGAGGAAGATCTTGTGGCTGTCCAAGCTTAGGCTTTCACAAAGCTAAGCTTGAGGGGGAGTGTTGAGTTGAGCTGAGTATATGTATGAAGAGCTAAGGAGTTGAAGAGGAAAGGAGATGAGGAAGCTTAAGGGAGTTTAGGGAGAGCATGGTACGGACGTCCGTACAAGGCCGTACAAGCCGTACAGTCCGTACCATCCAAGCCTCAACCAAAGTTACCTTGCACAAGTGAAACGGTAACTATGGAAGAGTAACTCAAGTGGAGAAGGATCAGACCGTTTAGGGATAAGGTAGAGCGCGCCTTGACAGGCTGGAACAGCTGGAAAGGCAAGAGCATCTCGGTCCAAGATGCTAGATACTCCGCGCATGTGGAGAAGCTAATTGGCTAGTCCAAATGAGCTTATCCTCTCCTGATTGACCTCACATGCTTTAGTCCTCTCTTTGATTTCGAAAACCCTTGTATGCTCTCACTATATATTGTAACTCATCAACACTAATAAAGATTATCCAGTTTGAGTCTCTCTAATCTCTTAGACACTATGATTATCTCTTAGACTCTAAACGGCTCTATCTAGTCTCTTAATCTTTCACAAACTTCTCTTAATCACTTCTTAAACACTCTCTTTATTCTGATTACTCTAAGGATCTCTTAATCTCATACTTTCTAATCAGGTGATTCCAGTTTCCCAGTTTGGGAATAGGACAGCTTCTTCGTCGTTCCAATAACACCAGGATGAATCACTTTGTAAGAAGCTTGATTTGGATATATAAAGTGGTGGAGAATCACCAGGAAGTTGAATTAATCTCATAGGAGTTGGGATGAAGAAGTTATCCCACTTTCTAATCAGGTGATTCCAGTTTCCAAGTTTGGGAATATGATAGCTTCTTCGTCGTTCCAATCAAACCAGGATGAATCACTCTGTAAGAAGCTTGATTTCGATACATAAAGTGTTGGAGAATCACCATGAAGTTGAATAAATCTCATAGGAGTTGGGATGAAGAAGTTATCCCACTTTCTAATCAGGTGATTCCAGCTTCCCAGTTTGGGAATAGGACAGCTTCTTCGTCGTTCCAATCAAACCAGGATGAATCACTCTGTAAGAAGCTTGATTTGGATTCATAAAGTGTTGCAGAATCACCAGGAAGTTGAATAAATCTCATAGGAGTTGGGATGAAGAAGTTATCCCACTTTCTAATCAGGTGATTCCAGTTTCCCAGTTTGGGAATAGGACAGCTTCTTCGTCGTTCCAATAACACCAGGATGAATCACTTTGTAAGAAGCTTGATTTGGATACATAAAATGGTGGAGAAACACCAGGAAGTTGAATTAATCTCATAGGAGTTGGGATGAAGAAGTTATCCCACTTTCTAATCAGGTGATTCCAGTTTCCCAGTTTGGGAATAGGACAGCTTCTTCGTCGTTCCAATAACACCAGGATGAATCACCTTGTAAGAAGCTTGATTTGGATATATAAAGTGTTGGAGAATCACCAGGAAGTTGAATAAATCTCATAGGAGTTGGGATGAAGAAGTTATCCCACTTCTAATCAGGTGATTCCAGTTTCCCAAGTTTGGGAATATATAGCTTCTTCGTCGTTCCAATCAAACCAGGATGAATCACTCTGTAAGAAGCTTGATTTGGATACATAAAGTGTTGGAGAATCACCAGGAAGTTGAATAAATCTCATAGGAGTTGGGATGAAGAAGTTATCCCACTTTCTAATCAGGTGATTCCAGTTTCCCAGTTTGGGAATAGGACAGCTTCTTCGTCGTTCCAATCAAACCAGGATGAATCACTCTGTAAGAAGCTTGATTTGGATACATAAAGTGTTGGAGAATCACCAGGAAGTTGAATAAATCTCATAGGAGTTGGGATGAAGAAGTTATCCCACTTTCTAATCAGGTGATTCCAGTTTCCCAGTTTGGGAATAGGACAGCTTCTTCGTCGTTCCAATCAAACCAGGATGAATCACTCTGTAAGAAGCTTGATTTGGATACATAAAGTGTTGGAGAATCACCAGGAAGTTGAATAAATCTCATAGGAGTTGGGATGAAGAAGTTATCCCACTTTCTAATCAGGTGATTCCAGTTTCCCAGTTTGGGGGACAGCTTCTTCGTCGTTCCAATCAAACCAGGATGAATCACTTTGTAAGAAGCTTGATTTGGATACATAAATGGTGGAGAATCACCAGGAAGTTGAATAAATCTCATAGGAGTTGGGATGAAGAAGTTATCCCACTTTCTAATCAGGTGATTCCAGTTTCCCAGTTTGGGAATAGGACAGCTTCTTCGTCGTTCCAATCAAACCAGGATGAATCACTTTGTAAGAAGCTTGATTTGGATACATAAAAGGGTGGAGAATCACCAGGAAGTTGAATAAATCTCATAGGAGTTGGGATGAAGAAGTTATCCCACTTTCTAATCAGGTGATTCCAGTTTCCCAGTTTGGGAATAGGACAGCTTCTTCGTCGTTCCAATAACACCAGGATGAATCACTTTGTAAGAAGCTTGATTTGGATACATAAAGTGGTGGAGAATCACCAGGAAGTTGAATAATCTCATAGGAGTTGGGATGAAGAAGTTATCCCACTTTCTAATCAGGTGATTCCAGTTTCCCAGTTTGGGAATAGGACAGCTTCTTCGTCGTTCCAATAACACCAGGATGAATCACTTTGTAAGAAGCTTGATTTGGATACATAAGTGGTGGAGAATCACCAGGAAGTTGAATAAATCTCATAGGAGTTGGGATGAAGAAGTTATCCCACTTTCTAATCAGGTGATTCCAGTTTCCCAGTTTGGGAATAGGACAGCTTCTTCTTCGTCGTTCCAATAAACCAGGATGAATCACTTTGTAAGAAGCTTGATTTGGATACATAAAGGGTGGAGAATCACCAGGAAGTTGAATAAATCTCATAGGAGTTGGGATGAAGAAGTTATCCACTTTCCTAATCAGGTGATTCCAGTTTCCCAGTTTGGGAATAGGACAGCTTCTTCGTCGTTCCAATCAAACCAGGATGAATCACTTTGTAAGAAGCTTGATTTGGATACATAAATGGTGGAGAATCACCAGGAAGTTGAATAAATCTCATAGGAGTTGGGATGAAGAAGTTATCCCACTTTCTAATCAGGTGATTCCAGTTTCCCAGTTTGGGAATAGGACAGCTTCTTCGTCGTTCCAATCAAACCAGGATGAATCACTTTGTAAGAAGCTTGATTTGGATACATAAAGTGTGGAGAATCACCAGGAAGTTGAATAAATCTCATAGGAGTTGGGATGAAGAAGTTATCCCACTTTCTAATCAGGTGATTCCAGTTTCCCAGTTTGGGAATAGGACAGCTTCTTCGTCGTTCCAATCAAACCAGGATGAATCACTTTGTAAGAAGCTTGATTTGGATACATAAAGTGGTGGAGAATCACCAGGAAGTTGAATAAATCTCATAGGAGTTGGGATGAAGAAGTTATCCCACTTTCTAATCAGGTGATTCCAGTTTCCCAGTTTGGGAATAGGACAGCTTCTTCGTCGTTCCAATCAAACCAGGATGAATCACTTTGTAAGAAGCTTGATTTGGATACATAAAGTGTTGGAGAATCAGCAGGAAGTTGAATAAATCTCATAGGAGTTGGGATGAAGAAGTTATCCCACTTTCTAATCAGGTGATTCCAGTTTCCCAGTTTGGGAATAGGACAGCTTCTTCGTCGTTCCAATCAAACCAGGATGAATCACTTTGTAAGAAGCTTGATTTGGATACATAAAGTGGTGGAGAATCAGCAGGAAGTTGAGTAAATCTCATAGGAGTTGGGATGAAGAAGTTATCCCACTTTCTAATCAGGTGATTCCAGTTTCCCAAATTGGGAATATGACAGCTTCTTCGTCGTTCCAATCAAACAAGGATGAATCCCTTTGTATGAAGCTTGATTTGGATACATAAAGTGGTGGAGAAACACCAGGAAGTTGAATAAATCTCATAGGAGTTGGGATGAAGAAGTTATCCCACTTTCTAATCAGGTGATTCCAGTTTCCCAGTTTGGGAATAGGACAGCTTCTTCGTCGTTCCAATCAAACCAGGATGAATCACTTTGTAAGAAGCTTGATTTGGATACATAAAGTGTTGGAGAATCACCAGGAAGTTGAATAAATCTCATAGGAGTTGGGATGAAGAAGTTATCCCACTTTCTAATCAGGTGATTCCAGTTTCCCAGTTTGGGAATAGGACAGCTTCTTCTTCGTTCCAATCAAACCAGGATGAATCACTTTGTAAGAAGCTTGATTTGGATACATAAAGGTTGGAGAATCACCAGGAAGTTGAATAAATCTCATAGGAGTTGGGATGAAGAGTTATCCCACTTTCAAATCAGGTGATTCCAGTTTCCCAGTTTGGGAATAGGACAGCTTCTTCGTCGTTCCAATCAAACCAGGATGAATCACTTTGTAAGAAGCTTGATTTGGATACATAAAATGTGGAGAAACACCAGGAAGTTGAATAAATCTCATAGGAGTTGGGATGAAGAAGTTATCCCACTTTCTAATCAGGTGATTCCAGTTTCCCAGTTTGGGAATAGGACAGCTTCTTCGTCGTTCCAATAACACCAGGATGAATCACTTTGTAAGAAGCTTGATTTGGATACATAAAGTGGTGGAGAATCACCAGGAAGTTGAATAATCTCATAGGAGTTGGGATGAAGAAGTTATCCCACTTTCTAATCAGGTGATTCCAGTTTCCCAGTTTGGGAATAGGACAGCTTCTTCGTCGTTCCAATAACACCAGGATGAATCACTTTGTAAGAAGCTTGATTTGGATACATAAAGTGGTGGAGAATCACCAGGAAGTTGAATAAATCTCATAGGAGTTGGGATGAAGAAGTTATCCCACTTTCTAATCAGGTGATTCCAGTTTCCCAGTTTGGGAATAGGACAGCTTCTTCGTCGTTCCAATCAAACCAGGATGAATCACTTTGTAAGAAGCTTGATTTGGATACATAAAGTGTTGGAGAATCACCAGGAAGTTGAATAAATCTCATAGGAGTTGGGATGAAGAAGTTATCCCACTTTCTAATCAGGTGATTCCAGTTTCCCAGTTTGGGAATAGGACAGCTTCTTCGTCGTTCCAATCAAACCAGGA
Organism: Brassica rapa; assembly: GCF_000309985.2. Taxonomy (NCBI): domain Eukaryota; kingdom Viridiplantae; phylum Streptophyta; class Magnoliopsida; order Brassicales; family Brassicaceae; genus Brassica; species Brassica rapa. The sequence goes on from NW_022610900.1 coordinate 40,063, forward strand.
TGAATCACTTTGTAAGAAGCTTGATTTGGATACATAAAGTGGTGGAGAATCACCAGGAAGTTGAATAAATCTCATAGGAGTTGGGATGAAGAAGTTATCCCACTTTCTAATCAGGTGATTCCAGTTTCCCAGTTTGGGAATAGGACAGCTTCTTCGTCGTTCCAATAACACCAGGATGAATCACTTTGTAAGAAGCTTGATTTGGATACATAAAGTGGTGGAGAATCACCAGGAAGTTGAAAAATCTCATAGGAGTTGGGATGAAGAAGTTATCCCACTTTCTAATCAGGTGATTCCAGTTTCCCAGTTTGGGAATAGGACAGCTTCTTCGTCGTTCCAATCAACACCAGGATGAATCACTTTGTAAGAAGCTTGATTTGGATACATAAAGTGGTGGAGAATCACCAGGAAGTTGAATAAATCTCATAGGAGTTGGGATGAAGAAGTTATCCCACTTTCTAATCAGGTGATTCCAGTTTCCCAGTTTGGGAATAGGACAGCTTCTTCGTCGTTCCAATCAAACCAGGATGAATCACTTTGTAAGAAGCTTGATTTGGATACATAAAGTGTTGGAGAATCACCAGGAAGTTGAATAAATCTCATAGGAGTTGGGATGAAGAAGTTATCCCACTTTCTAATCAGGTGATTCCAGTTTCCCAGTTTGGGAATAGGACAGCTTCTTCGTCGTTCCAATCAAACCAGGATGAATCACTTTGTAAGAAGCTTGATTTGGATACATAAAGTGTTGGAGAATCACCAGGAAGTTGAACTAATCTCATAGGAGTTGGGATGAAGAAGTTATCCCACTTTCTAATCAGGTGATTCCAGTTTCCCAGTTTGGAATAGGACAGCTTCTTCGTCGTTCCAATCAAACCAGGATGAATCACTTTGTAAGAAGCTTGATTTGGATACATAAAATGGTGGAGAAACACCAGGAAGTTGAATAAATCTCATAGGAGTTGGGATGAAGAAGTTATCCCACTTTCTAATCAAGTGATTCCAGTTTCCCAGTTTGGGAATAGGACAGCTTCTTCGTCGTTCCAATCAAACCAGGATGAATCACTTTGTAAGAAGCTTGATTTGGATACATAAAGTGGTGGAGAATCACCAGGAAGTTGAATAAATCTCATAGGAGTTGGGATGAAGAAGTTATCCCACTTTCTAATCAGGTGATTCCAGTTTCCCAGTTTGGGAATAGGACAGCTTCTTCTTCTTCGTCGTTCCAATAACACCAGGATGAATCACTTGTAAGAAGCTTGATTTGGATACATAAAGTGTTGGAAATCACCAGGAAGTTGAATAAATCTCATAGGAGTTGGGATGAAGAAGTTATCCCACTTTCTAATCAGGTGATTCCAGTTTTCCCAGTTTTGGTAATAGGACAGCTTCTTCGTCGTTCCAATCAAACCAGGATGAATCACTCTGTAAGAAGCTTGATTTGGATACATAAAGTGTTGGAGAATCACCAGGAAGTTGAATAAATCTCATAGGAGTTGGGATGAAGAAGTTATCCCACTTTCTAATCAGGTGATTCCAGTTTCCCAGTTTGGGAATAGGACAGCTTCTTCGTCGTTCCAATCAAACCAGGATGAATCACTTTGTAAGAAGCTTGATTTGGATACATAAAGTGGTGGAGAATCACCAGGAAGTTGAATTAATCTCATAGGAGTTGGGATGAAGAAGTTATCCCACTTTCTAATCAGGTGATTCCAGTTTCCCAGTTTGGGAATAGGACAGCTTCTTCGTCGTTCCAATAACACCAGGATGAATCAATATGTAAGAAGCTTGATTTGGATACATAAAATGGTGGAGAACCCAGGAAGTTGAATAAATATCATAGGAGTTGGGATGAAGAAGTTATCCCACTTTCTAATCAGGTGATTCCAGTTTCCCAGTTTGGGAATAGGACAGCTTCTTCGGCGTTCCAATCAAACCAGGATGAATCACTTTGTAAGAAGCTTGACTTGGATACATAAAGTGTTGGAGAATCACCAGGAAGTTGAATTAATCTCATAGGAGTTGGGATGAAGAAGTTATCCCACTTTCTAATCAGGTGATTCCAGTTTCCCAGTTTGGGAATAGGACAGCTTCTTCGTCGTTCCAATCAACCAGGATGAATCACTCTGTAAGGATCTTGATTTAAATACATAAAGTGTTGGAGAATCACCAGGAAGTTGAATAAATCTCATAGGAGTTGGGATGAAGAAGTTATCCCACTTTCTAATCAGGTGATTCCAGTTTCCCAGTTTGGGAATAGGACAGCTTCTTCGGCGTTCCAATCAAACCAGGATGAATCACTTTGTAAGAAGCTTGATTTGGATACATAAAGTGGTGGAGAATCACCAGGAAGTTGAATTAATCTCATAGGAGTTGGGATGAAGAAGTTATCCCACTTTCTAATCAGGTGATTCCAGTTTCCCAGTTTGGGAATAGGACAGCTTCTTCGTCGTTCCAATAACACCAGGATGAATCACTTTGTAAGAAGCTTAGTTTGGATACATAAAGTGGTGTAGAATCACCAGGAAGTTGAATAAATTATGAGATTTTAGAGAATCAGATTGGGGTGTGTTAAGAACAGCCATAAAGGCAAGATTAGAGCTTGATAGGATGAAGAAGAGGTCTGATGAAACTAGTGTAAACTCAGATCAGAAACAAGAGAATAAGAGAGATTAGGAGTTTAAGTGTATAAGAAAGGGAAAGATTAAGGGATTCTGATCCAAGAACACTTTGTATTATGAAGGAGGAGGGGAAATCCCCCTCTCTCTCTTAGAGAGTTACAATCTGTCACAAACAGCTTATTTATAAGCTTTACAAGTTTTAAAACCAGAAACCTAAATCTAATGGTTCCTAATGACTCTTGAAGGATGGATGGCTGAGATGAGGAGTTGGATCAGTCCCAATCTGCGTGATGCATCTTGATTGGTGGAGAGAGAGCTGGCGCCTGATTGGATGAGGAGGCTTGGCTCTGATTGGTGCTTCTAAGGCTCCTCTGAATCTTTCCTTGTATCTGTCCAGATACATAGTCAAGGCTGGTCTTTCCTTTACAGCAACAGCCAGCCTGTCTTGGACCAAAGTAGCCAATCATCACCAAGAGAGCTCCCATTGGTCGCTTGCTTCCATGTTATCCACAAGGCATCTTCTCTTGATGCTCTTTTGATTCCACACGACCAGATCATGCTTCTCAGCCCTAAGTATGCACAAAGCCTCCAGGAGACGTTCTGATCACGCCCTAACTTTGCACAACTTGGCCCGGACTTTGCACAATCCCAAAACACCTCAAATGGTCGAGTTGTGCACTCTCGGGTTGTCCCGGTCCGTACAGGTCCGTACAGGTCCGTACCAATCCGTACGGCCTCGCCCTAACCTTGCACACTCGCCCATTTGCTCCCAAACACACTTCTAAGTCCCTCCTGGACTTGGCCCTATCTTTGCACAGCATATGAGCACTTCTAGACACCTTTAGACACTCCCAAAGCCTTGACATTCAATCTCCGGATGTCTTGCCCTATTCTTGCTCAAGACTCAATCTCAACTCAACACTTCACCACTCCATTTCTTTTCTTCAAGTTAACACTCCCCCTCAAGCTTGACTATAGAAGATCCTTAGTCAAGCTTGGAACCTTGAAGAACTCCCTCATTAAAAACCTCACCAAGGAAAACCCTTTGGGACAAAACCTTGATGAGGGAAAAAGAGTAGAGCCTCCAAGGCCTAGGGATTGGCCAGTGAGTCTTTGTGCCTTACCAACAATGTAAGGGACACAAAGACTCTGGATCATGGCCTCACACCTTCTTCTCATCACTAACACCTCTCGGACCTCTTCTTGGAACCAGCTTGTGTCTTCCCTTCTTTCATGGCTTCTCACCATCTCCATTAGGTCAGATCACACGCCTAGCTTCTTCATTGAGTATCCAACAAGGTACCTGATACAACATCCCACAAGTGTATCAGTTCTCAAGAGATAAACCTATCATGTATATATTTAAAGAGTTAAGATCAGGTTTACTCCCTTGTTTAGATGGTGAGGAGTGGCTGCTCTGAACCGCCACTTGAATCCTCACTTGCTGAGCTTAACAGCTCCTCCTCTTATCACATAAGCTCACTAACACTCCCCCTCAAGCTTGAGACCGAGTAAAGGTCCAAGCTTGAAGGTGAGCGCATACTAAGCTCCATGATCAACCTTGTGGGAACACCTCCATCTTCTTCAGACTTGATGCTTACTGCCCCACTTAACCACCATTGCACTGAGGAGATACCTCAGCTTACTCTCCAATCACTTCTCACCAGAAGCTCATTGAGTAGCTTTCTTCTTCCCTCACTCTCGGCTGTATCTACACATGATCAGCTTGCAATGGCCTTGAGGAACCAGGTCATTGAGCTTAGAGGATCTTCTGGTAGCTCACTTGAATCCCCACCTCAAGCTTGACTTAGTATAGGTGCAAGCTTGAAGTGAGCCTCAATGAGACTTCAAACCGGGAGCGCATCACTACCTACAGCTGCGCTTAAGCCAACCGATCTGCCATTGCCTTCAGCTCCAATGCCTTCAGGTCATCAGTCTCCCCAAGACTTAGGTGATGACCTTTACTTGTGTATCTACATGAACCAGGAGCGCATCACTATCACCAGCTGCGCTATCTCAACCGGCCATATACACAAGCACCAACTCTCCATTGCTTCACAATGGATCAAGTCTTCCTCTCTGTCACGGATTGATGATGAACTAGGGCCACTTCTTGAGAACCTGAAACATCATTCAAACTCCAGACAAGATAAGACACAAGCATTGGGACCAAAGCTTGATTGATCATCAAGTTTGATCTCCAATGTCACAGGCTATGCAATAGACAGAAACAATTCATCACAAAGTTCTTATCTATGCAAGCTTAACCATTCTCTAAACACTAAGCATGATCTGATCAGGATTCAATGCAAAGAATTTAGGCAATCAACCCTGCCTTAACCGCTACCATAGACATCCATCTATGTGCTCAACATAAGGCAGCAACAAGATGACAATATGCAGTGACCTTAATCAGTTTCTAGTTTATGTATGCAACAGGATCAGACAGTACATTCTATCATCCTAACACACATTTACTTTTAACTGAGGCAAAGCAATATTAATCATCCACAACATCAGACAATGCAATACCTTTAAAATTGATTCAGTTTAAGAGAGCTAATAGGATCAAGACTTTATCTAGCATCCTAACACAACTCATAACAGATTCAAGGCAAGCATTTTATCTCTCAACATCAAACAAGACTCTGTAAGCATCCTGGGACAGATTCTAAATCATTTTAATTCATTTAGCAATCTTTAACACATCCTCAGGTTTTCAATCAATACACAACCTCACAATCAGTTCATATGCTCAAGCTTTTAACTAAAGGGAAAGAGATCCAGCTTACAGCCAAGGAACTTGTTTGTTCCTTGAATCTCCATGGTACATGGCAAGCTTTGAGCTGTTGGTGTCGATCCCAACACCTTCTTCTTCCATGAACCATCCTCTTGAACCCACCATGTCAAAGAGACCACCTTTCTTCATGAGAACCACCATGAGACTCGCCTGGATCTGGTTTGTTGAAGAGGCTAGCTAGACCGCTTCATAACCTTTGCTTCCAAGGCCTTCTTTCTTCAAGGGTGGACATGAGAACGTGGAGAACAACCAGAGACAGCTACTGGACGCCATGTATGAGCCCACCTTCTTCTTGGAGAGGTTTTACAGCTGGCTGAACATGAAGCTTCTTTTGGTTTGGAAATGACATGGGAGAAAGCTTTGAGCTTAGCGGAAGCAAGAACCAAGTTCAGATGAACCTGGCTCTGATACCATATGAGATTTTAGAGAATCAGATTGGGGTGTGTTTAGGAACAGCCTTAAAGGCAAGATTAGAGCTTGATAGGATGAAGAAGAGGTCTGATGAAACTAGTGTAAGCTCAGATCAGAAACAAGAGAATAAGAGAGATTAGGAGTTTAAGTGTATAAGAAAGGGAGAGATTAAGGGATTCTGATCCAAGAACACTTTGTATTATGAAGGAGGAGGGGAAATCCCCCTCTCTCTCTTAGAGAGTTACAATCTGTCACAAACAGCTTATTTATAAGCTTTACAAGTTTTAAAACCAGAAACCTAAATCTAATGGTTCCTAATGACTCTTGAAGGATGGATGGCTGAGATGAGAAGTTGGATCAGTCCCAATCTGCGTGATGCATCTTGATTGGTGGAGAGAGAGCTGGCGCCTGATTGGATGAGGAGGCTTGGCTCTGATTGGTGCTTCTAAGGCTCCTCTGAATCTTTCCTTGTATCTGTCCAGATACATAGTCAAGGCTGGTCTTTCCTTTACAGCAACAGCCAGCCTGTCTTGGACCAAAGTAGCCAATCATCACCAAGAGAGCTCCCATTGGTCGCTTGCTTCCATGTTATCCACAAGGCATCTTCTCTTGATGCTCTTTTGATTCCACACGACCAGATCATGCTTCTCAGCCCTAAGTATGCACAAAGCCTCCAGGAGACGTTCTGATCACGCCCTAACTTTGCACAACTTGGCCCGGACTTTGCACAATCCCAAAACACCTCAAATGGTCGAGTTGTGCACTCTCGGGTTGTCCCGGTCCGTACAGGTCCGTACAGGTCCGTACCAATCCGTACGGCCTCGCCCTAACCTTGCACACTCGCCCATTTGCTCCCAAACACACTTCTAAGTCCCTCCTGGACTTGGCCCTATCTTTGCACAGCTATATGAGCACTTCTAGACACCTTTAGACACTCCTAAAGCCTTGACATTCAATCTCCGGATGTCTTGCCCTATTCTTGCTCAAGACTCAATCTCAACTCAACACTTCACCACTCCATTTCTTTTCTTCAAGTTAACATAAATCTCATAGGAGTTGGGATGAAGAAGTTATCCCACTTTCTAATCAGGTGATTCCAGTTTCCCAGTTTGGGAATAGGACAGCTTCTTCGTCGTTCCAATAACACCAGGATGAATCACTTTGTAAGAAGCTTGATTTGGATACATAAAGTGGTGGAGAATCACCAGGAAGTTGAATAAATCTCATAGGAGTTGGGATGAAGAAGTTATCCCCCTTTCAAATCAGGTGATTCCAGTTTCCCAGTTTGGGAATAGGACAGCTTCTTCGTCGTTCCAATCAAACCAGGATGAATCACTCTGTAAGAAGCTTGATTTGGATACATAAAGTGTTGGAGAATCACCAGGAAGTTGAATAAATCTCATAGGAGTTGGGATGAAGAAGTTATCCCACTTTCTAATCAGGTGATTCCAGTTTCCCAGTTTGGGAATAGGACAGCTTCTTCGTCGTTCCAATCAAACCAGGATGAATCACTTTGTAAGAAGCTTGATTTGGATACATAAAATGGTGGAGAAACACCAGGAAGTTGAATAAATCTCATAGGAGTTGGGATGAAGAAGTTATCCCACTTTCTAATCAGGTGATTCCAGTTTCCCAGTTTGGGAATAGGACAGCTTCTTCGTCGTTCCAATAACACCAGGATGAATCACTTTGTAAGAAGCTTGATTTGGATACATAAAGTGGTGGAGAATCACCAGGAAGTTGAATAAATCTCATAGGAGTTGGGATGAAGAAGTTATCCCACTTTCTAATCAGGTGATTCCAGTTTCCCAGTTTGGGAATAGGACAGCTTCTTCGTCGTTCCAATCAGACCAGGATGAATCACTTTGTAAGAAGCTTGGTTTCGATACATAAAGTGTTGGAGAAACAGCAGGAAGTTGAATTAATCTCATAGGAGTTAGGATGAAGAAGTTATCCCACTTTGTAAGAAGCTGATTCCAGTTTCCAAGTTTGGGAATAGGACAGCTTCTTCGTTGTTCCAATCAAGCCAGGATGAATCACTTTGTAAGAAGCTTGATTTGGATACATAAAGTGGTGGAGAATCACCAGGAAGTTGAATAAATCTCATAGGAGTTGGGATGAAGAAGTTATCCCACTTTCTAATCAGGTGATTCCAGTTTCCCAGTTTGGGAATAGGACAGCTTCTTCGTCGTTCCTATCAAACCAGGATGAATCACTTTGTAAGAAGCTTGATTTGGATACATAAAGTGGTGGAGAATCACCAGGAAGTTGAATAAATCTCATAGGAGTTGGGATGAAGAAGTTATCCCACTTCTAATCAGGTGATTCCAGTTTCCCAGTTTGGATAGGACAGCTTCTTCTCGTTCCAATCAAACCAGGATGAATCACTTGTAAGAAGCTTGATTTGGATACATAAAGTGTTGGAGAATCACCAGGAAGTTGAATAAATCTCATAGGAGTTGGGATGAAGAATTATCCCACTTTCTAATCAGGTGATTCCAGTTTCCCAGTTTGGGAATAGGACAGCTTCTTCGTCGTTCCAATCAAACCAGGATGAATCACTTTGTAAGAAGCTTGATTTGGATACATAAAGTGGTGGAGAATCACCAGGAAGTTGAATAAATCTCATAGGAGTTGGGATGAAGAAGTTATCCCCTTTCAAATCAGGTGATTCCAGTTTCCCAGTTTGGGAATAGGACAGCTTCTTCGTCGTTCCAATCAAACCAGGATGAATCACTTTGTAAGAAGCTTGATTTGGATACATAAAGTGGTGGAGAATCACCAGGAAGTTGAATAATCTCATAGGAGTTGGGATGAAGAAGTTATCCCACTTCTAATCAGGTGATTCCAGTTTCCCAGTTTGGGAATAGGACAGCTTCTTCGTCGTTCCAATCAAACCAGGATGAATCACTTTGTAAGAAGCTTGATTTGGATACATAAAGTGTTGGAGAATCACCAGGAAGTTGAATAAATCTCATAGGAGTTGGGATGAAGAAGTTATCCCACTTTCTAATCAGGTGATTCCAGTTTCCCAGTTTGGGAATAGGACAGCTTCTTCGTCGTTCCAATAACACCAGGATGAATCACTTTGTAAGAAGCTTGATTTGGATACATAAAATGGTGGAGAATCACCAGGAAGTTGAATAAATCTCATAGGAGTTGGGATGAAGAAGTTATCCCACTTTCTAATCAGGTGATTCCAGTTTCCCAGTTTGGGAATAGGACAGCTTCTTCGTCGTTCCAATCAAACCAGGATGAATCACTTTGTAAGAAGCTTGATTTGGATACATAAAGTGTTGGAGAATCACCAGGAAGTTGAATAATCTCATAGGAGTTGGGATGAAGAGTTATCCCACTTTCAAATCAGGTGATTCCAGTTTCCCAGTTTGGGAATAGGACAGCTTCTTCGTCGTTCCAATCAAACCAGGATGAATCACTTTGTAAGAAGCTTGATTTGGATACATAAAGTGTTGGAGAATCACCAGGAAGTTGAATAAATCTCATAGGAGTTGGGATGAAGAAGTTATCCCACTTTCTAATCAGGTGATTCCAGTTTCCCAGTTTGGGAATAGGACAGCTTCTTCGTCGTTCCAATAAACCAGGATGAATCACTTTGTAAGAAGCTTGATTTGGATACATAAAGTGGTGGAGAATCACCAGGAAGTTGAATAAATCTCATAGGAGTTGGGATGAAGAAGTTATCCCACTTTCAATCAGGTGATTCCAGTTTCCCAGTTTGGGAATAGGACAGCTTCTTCGTCGTTCCAATCAAACCAGGATGAATCACTTTGTAAGAAGCTTGATTTGGATACATAAAGTGTTGGAGAATCACCAGGAAGTTGAATAAATCTCATAGGAGTTGGGATGAAGAAGTTATCCCACTTTCTAATCAGGTGATTCCAGTTTCCCAGTTTGGGAATAGGACAGCTTCTTCTTCGTTCCAATCAAGCCAGGATGAATCACTTTGTAAGAAGCTTGATTTGGATACATAAAGTGTTGGAGAATCACCAGGAAGTTGAATAAATCTCATAGGAGTTGGGATGAAGAAGTTATCCCACTTTCTAATCAGGTGATTCCATTCCCAGTTTGGGAATAGGACAGCTTCTTCGTCGTTCCAATCAAACCAGGATGAATCACTTTGTAAGAAGCTTGATTTGGATACATAAAGTGTTGGAGAATCACCAGGAAGTTGAATAAATCTCATAGGAGTTGGGATGAAGAGTTATCCCACTTTCAAATCAAGTGATTCCAGTTTCCCAGTTTGGGAATAGGACAGCTTCTTCGTCGTTCCAATCAAACCAGGATGAATCAATTTGTAAGAAGCTTGATTTGGATACATAAAGTGGTGGAGAATCACCAGGAAGTTGAATAAATCTCATTGGAGTTGGGATGAAGAAGTTATTCCACTTTCTAATCAGGTGATTCCAGTTTCCCAGTTTGGGAATAGCACAGCGTCTTCGTCGTTCCAATCAAACCAGGATGAATCACTTTGTGCGAAGCTTGATTTGGATACATAAAGTGGTTGAGAATCACCAGGAAGTTGAATAAATCTCATAGGAGTTGGGATGAAGAAGTTATCCCACTTTCTAATCAGGTGATTCCAGTTTCCCAGTTTGGGAATAGGACAGCTTCTTCGTCGTTCCAATCAAACCAGGATGAATCACTTTGTAAGAAGCTTGATTTGGATACATAAAGTGTTGGAGAATCACCAGGAAGTTGAATAAATCTCATAGGAGTTGGGATGAAGAAGTTATCCCACTTTCTAATCAGGTGATTCCAGTTTCCCAGTTTGGGAATAGGACAGCTTCTTCGTCGTTCCAATAAACCAGGATGAATCACTTTGTAAGAAGCTTGATTTGGATACATAAAGTGGTGGAGAATCACCAGGAAGTTGAATAAATCTCATAGGAGTTGGGATGAAGAAGTTATCCCACTTTCTAATCAGGTGATTCCAGTTTCCCAGTTTGGGAATAGGACAGCTTCTTCGTCGTTCCAATCACACCAGGATGAATCACTTTGTAAGAAGCTTGATTTGGATACATAAAATGGTGGAGAAACACCAGGAAGTTGAATAAATCTCATAGGAGTTGGGATGAAGAAGTTATCCCACTTTCTAATCAGGTGATTCCAGTTTCCCAGTTTGGGAATAGGACAGCTTCTTCGGCGTTCCAATCAAACCAGGATGAATCACTTTGTAAGAAGCTTGATTTGGATACATAAAGTGTTGGAGAATCACCAGGAAGTTGAATTAATCTCATAGGAGTTGGGATGAATGAGTTATCCCACTTAAATCAGGTGATTCCAGTTTCCCAGTTTGGGAATAGGACAGCTTCTTCGTCGTTCCAATCAAACCAGGATGAATCACTTTGTAAGAAGCTTGATTTGGATACATAAAGTGTTGGAGAATCACCAGGAAGTTGAATAAATCTCATAGGAGTTGGGATGAAGAAGTTATCCCACTTTCTAATCAGGTGATTCCAGTTTCCCAGTTTGGGAATAGGACAGCTTCTTCGTCGTTCCAATAAACCAGGATGAATCACTTTGTAAGAAGCTTGATTTGGATACATAAAGTGGTGGAGAAATCACCAGGAAGTTGAATAAATAATCTCATAGGAGTTGGGATGAAGAAGTTATCCCACTTTCTAATCAGGTGATTCCAGTTTCCCAGTTTGGGAATAGGACAGCTTCTTCGTCGTTCCAATCAAACCAGGATGAATCACTTGTAAGAAGCTTGATTTGGATACATAAAGTGTTGGAGAATCAACAAGGAAGTTGAATTAATCTCATAGGAGTTGGGGAAAGAAGATAGTTTATCCCACTTTCACTCAGGGTGATTCCAGTTTCCCAGTTTGGGATAGGAGGACAGCTTCTTCGTCGTTCCAATCAACCCGGATGAATCACTTTGTAAGAAGCTGATTTGGTTTGGAACATTTAAAATGGTGGAGAAACACCAGGAAGTTGAATAAATTCATAGGAGTTGGGATGAAGAAGTTATCCCACTTTCTAATCAGGTGATTCCAGTTTCCCAGTTTGGGAATATAGGACAGCTTCTTCGTCGTTCCAATCAAACCAGGATGAATCACTTTGTAAGAAGCTTGATTTGGATACATAAAGTGGTGGAGAATCACCAGGAAGTTGAATTAATCTCATAGGAGTTGGGGATGAAGAAGTTATCCCACTTTCTAATCAGGTGATTCCAGTTTCCCAGTTTGGGAATAGGACAGCTTCTTCGTCGTTCCAATCAAACCAGGATGAATCACTTTGTAAGAAGCTTGATTTGGATACATAAAGTGGTGGAGAATCACCAGGAAGTTGAATAAATCTCATAGGAGTTGGGATGAAGAAGTTATCCCACTTTCTAATCAGGTGATTCCAGTTTCCCAGTTTGGGAATAGGACAGCTTCTTCGTCGTTCCAATCAAACCAGGATGAATCACTTTGTAAGAAGCTTGATTTGGATACATAAAGTGTTGGAGAATCACCAGGAAGTTGAATAAATCTCATAGGAGTTGGGATGAAGAAGTTATCCCACTTTCTAATCAGGTGATTTCAGTTTCCCAGTTTGGGAATAGGACAGCTTCTTCGTCGTTCCAATAACACCAGGATGAATCACTTTGTAAGAAGCTTGATTTGGATACATAAAGTGGTGGAGAATCACCAGGAAGTTGAATAAATCTCATAGGAGTTGGGATGAAGAAGTTATCCACCTTCTAATCAGGTGATTCCAGTTTCCCAGTTTGGGAATAGGACAGCTTCTTCGTCGTTCCAATCAAACCAGGATGAATCACTTTGTAAGAAGCTTGATTTGGATACATAAAGTGGTGGAGAATCACCAGGAAGTTGAATAATCTCATAGGAGTTGGGATGAAGAAGTTATCCCACTTTTAATCAGGTGATTCCAGTTTCCCAGTTTGGGAATAGGACAGCTTCTTCGTCGTTCCAATCAAACCAGGATGAATCACTTTGTAAGAAGCTTGATTTGGATACATAAAGTGTTGGAGAATCACCAGGAAGTTGAATAAATCTCATAGGAGTTGGGATGAAGAAGTTATCCCACTTTCTAATCAGGTGATTCCAGTTTCCCAGTTTGGGAATAGGACAGCTTCTTCGTCGTTCCAATAAACCAGGATGAATCACTTTGTAAGAAGCTTGATTTGGATACATAAAGTGGTGGAGAAAACACCAGGAAGTTGAATAAATCTCATAGGAGTTGGGATGAAGAAGTTATCCCACTTTCTAATCAGGTGATTCCAGTTTCCCAGTTTGGGAATAGGACAGCTTCTTCGTCGTTCCAATCAAACCAGGATGAATCACTTTGTAAGAAGCTTGATTTGGATACATAAAGTGTTGGAGAATCACCAGGAAGTTGAATAATCTCATAGGAGTTGGGATGAAGAGTTATCCCACTTTCAAATCAGGTGATTCCAGTTTCCCAGTTGGGGAATAGGACAGCTTCTTCGTCGTTCCAATCAAACCAGGATGAATCACTTGTAAGAAGCTTGATTTGGATACATAAAGTGTTGGAGAATCACCAGGAAGTTGAATAAATCTCATAGGAGTTGGGATGAAGAAGTTATCCCACTTTCTAATCAGGTGATTCCAGTTTCCCAGTTTGGGAATAGGACAGCTTCTTCGTCGTTCCAATAACCAGGATGAATCACTTTGTAAGAAGCTTGATTTGGATACATAAAGTGGTGGAGAATCACAGGAAGTTGAATAAATCTCATAGGAGTTGGGATGAAGAAGTTATCCCACTTTCTAATCAGGTGATTCCAGTTTCCCAGTTTGGGGGAATAGGACAGCTTCTTCGTCGTTCCAATCAAACCAGGATGAATCACTTTGTAAGAAGCTTGATTTGGATACATAAAGTGGTGGAGAATCACCAGGAAGTTGAATAATCTCATAGGAGTTGGGATGAAGAAGTTATCCCACTTCTAATCAGGTGATTCCAGTTTCCAGTTTGGGAATAGGACAGCTTCTTCCGTCGTTCCAATCAAACCAGGATGAATCACTTGTAAGAAGCTTGATTTGGATACATAAAGTGTTGGAGAATCACCAGGAAGTTGAATAAATCTCATAGGAGTTGGGATGAAGAAGTTATCCCACTTTCTAATCAGGTGATTCCAGTTTCCCAGTTTGGGAATAGGACAGCTTCTTCGTCGTTCCAATCAAACAGGATGAATCACTTTGTAAGAAGCTTGATTTGGATACATAAATGGTGGAGAAACACCAGGAAGAATAAATCTCATCTAGGAGTTGGGATGAAGAAGTTATCCCACTTTCAAATCAGGTGATTCCAGTTTCCGAGTTTGGGAATAGGACCGCTTCTTCGTCGTTCCAATCAAACCAGGATGAATCACTTTGTAAGAATTTTGATTTGGATACATAAAGTGTTGGAGAATCACCAGGAAGTTGAATCAATCTCATACGAGTTGGGATGAATGAGTTATCCCACTTTCAAATCAGGTGATTCCAGTTTCCCAGTTTGGGAATAGGACAGCTTCTTCGTCGTTCCAATCAAACCAGGATGAATCACTTTGTAAGAAGCTTGATTTGGATACATAAAGTGTTGGAGAATCACCAGGAAGTTGAATCAATCTCATAAGAGTTGGGATGAAGAAGTTATCCCACTTTCTAATCAGGTGATTCCAGTTTCCCAGTTTGGGAATAGGACAGCTTCTTCGTCGTTCCAATCAAACCAGGATGAATCACTTGTAAGAAGCTTGATTTGGATACATAAAATGGTGGAGAACACCAGGAAGAAGTTGAATAAATCTCATAGGAGTTGGGATGAAGAAGTTATCCCACTTTCTAATCAGGTGATTCCAGTTTCCCAGTTTGGGAATAGGACAGCTTCTTCGTCGTTCCAATCAAACCAGGATGAATCACTTTGTAAGAAGCTTGATTTGGATACATAAAAGTGTTGGAGAATCACCAGGAAGTTGAATTAATCTCATAGGAGTTGGGATGAAGAAGTTATCCCACTTTCTAATCAGGTGATTCCAGTTTCCCAGTTTGGGAATAGGACAGCTTCTTCGTCGTTCCAATCAAACCAGGATGAATCACTTTGTAAGAAGCTTGATTTGGATACTAAAAATGTTGGAGAACACCAGGAAGTTGAATAAAATCTCATAGGAGTTGGGATGAAGAAGTTATCCCACTTTCTAATCAGGTGATTCCAGTTTCCCAGTTTGGGAATAGGACAGCTTCTTCGTCGTTCCAATCAAACCAGGATGAATCACTTTGTAAGAAGCTTGATTTGGATACATAAAGTGTTGGAGAATCACCAGGAAGTTGAATTATAAATCTCATAGGAGTTGGGATGAAGAAGTTATCCCACTTTCTAATCAGGTGATTCCAGTTCCCAGTTGGGAATAGGACAGCTTCTTCGGCGTTCCAATCAAACCAGGATGAATCACTTTGTAAGAAGCTTGATTTGGATACATAAAGTGTGGAGAATCACCAGGAAGTTGAATAAATCTCATAGGAGTTGGGATGAAGAAGTTATCCCACTTTCTAATCAGGTGATTCCAGTTTCCCAGTTTGGGAATAGGACAGCTTCTTCGTCGTTCCAATCAACCAGGATGCAAATCACTCTGTAAGAAGCTTGATTTGGATACATAAAGTTTGGAGAATCACCAGGAAGTTGAATAAATCTCATAGGAGTTGGGATGAAGAAGTTATCCCACTTTCTAATCAGGTGATTCCAGTTTCCCAGTTTGGGAATAGGACAGCTTCTTCGTCGTTCCAATCAAACCAGGATGAATCACTTTGTAAGAAGCTTGATTTGGATACATAAAGTGTTGGAGAATCACCAGGAAGTTGAATAAATCTCATAGGAGTTGGGATGAAGAAGTTATCCCCCTTTCAAATCAGGTGATTCCAGTTTCCCAGTTTGGGAATAGGACAGCTTCTTCGCGTTCCAATCAAACCAGGATGAATCACTTTGTAAGAAGCTTGATTTGGATACATAAAGTGTGGAGAATCACCAGGAAGTTGAATAATCTCATAGGAGTTGGGATGAAGAAGTTATCCCACTTTCTAATCAGGTGATTCCAGTTTCCCAGTTTGGGAATAGGACAGCTTCTTCGTTCCAATCAAACCAGGATGAATCACTTTGTAAGAAGCTTGATTTGGATACATAAAGTGTTGGAGAATCACCAGGAAGTTGAATAAATCTCATAGGAGTTGGGATGAAGAAGTTATCCCACTTTCTAATCAGGTGATTCCAGTTTCCCAGTTTGGGAATAGGACAGCTTCTTCGTCGTTCCCAACACCAGGATGAATCACTTTGTAAGAAGCTTGATTTGGATACATAAAATGGTGGGGAGAAACACCAGGAAGTTGAATAAATCTCATAGGAGTTGGGATGAAGAAGTTATCCCACTTTCTAATCAGGTGATTCCAGTTTCCCAGTTTGGGAATAGGACAGCTTCTTCGTCGTTCCAATCAAACCAGGATGAATCACTTTGTAAGAAGCTTGATTTGGATACATAAAGTGTTGGAGAATCACCAGGAAGTTGAATTAATCTCATAAGAGTTGGGATGAATGAGTTATCCCACTTTCTAATCAGGTGATTCCAGTTTCCCAGTTTGGGAATAGGACAGCTTCTTCGTCGTTCCAATCAAACCAGGATGAATCACTTTGTAAGAAGCTTGATTTGGATACATAAAGTGTTGGAGAATCACCAGGAAGTTGAATAAATCTCATAAGAGTTGGGATGAATGAGTTATCCCACTTTCTAATCAGGTGATTCCAGTTTCCCAGTTTGGGAATAGGACAGCTTCTTCGTCGTTCCAATCAAACCAGGATGAATCACTTTGTAAGAAGCTTGATTTGGATACATAAAGTGTTGGAGAATCACCAGGAAGTTGAATAAATCTCATAGGAGTTGGGATGAAGAAGTTATCCCACTTTCTAATCAGGTGATTCCAGTTTCCCAGTTTGGGAATAGGACAGCTTCTTCGTCGTTCCAATCAACCAGGATGAATCACTTTGTAAGAAGCTTGATTTGGATACATAAAGTGTGGAGAATCACCAGGAAGTTGTAAATTAATTCATAGGAGTTGGGATGAAGAAGTTATCCCACTTTCTAATCAGGTGATTCCAGTTTCCCAGTTTGGGAATAGGACAGCTTCTTCGGCGTTCCAATCAAACCAGGATGAATCACTCTTGTAAGAAGCTTGATTTGGATACATAAAGTGTTGGAGAATCACCAGGAAGTTGAATAAATCTCATAGGAGTTGGGATGAAGAAGTTATCCCACTTTCTAATCAGGTGATTCCAGTTTCCCAGTTTGGGAATAGGACAGCTTCTTCGTCGTTCCAATAAACCAGGATGAATCACTTTGTAAGAAGCTTGATTTGGATACATAAAGTGGTGGAGAATCACCAGGAAGTTGAATAAATCTCATAGGAGTTGGGATGAAGAAGTTATCCCACTTTCTAATCAGGTGATTCCAGTTTCCCAGTTTGGGAATAGGACAGCTTCTTCGTCGTTCCAATCAAACCAGGATGAATCACTTTGTAAGAAGCTTGATTTGGATACATAAAGTGTTGGAGAATCACCAGGAAGTTGAATTAATCTCATAGGAGTTGGGATGAAGAAGTTATCCCACTCTTCTAATCAGGTGATTCCAGTTTCCCAGTTTGGGAATAGGACAGCTTCTTCGTCGTTCCAATCAAACCAGGATGAATCACTTGTAAGAAGCTTGATTTGGATACATAAAGTGGTGGAGAATCACCAGGAAGTTGAATAAATCTCATAGGAGTTGGGATGAAGAAGTTATCCCACTTTCTAATCAGGTGATTCCAGTTTCCCAGTTTGGGAATAGGACAGCTTCTTCGTCGTTCCAAAACACCAGGATGAATCACTTTGTAAGAAGCTTGATTTGGATACATAAATTGTTGGATAATCACCAGGAAGTTGAATAAATCTCATAGGAGTTGGGATGAAGAAGTTATCCCACTTTCTAATCAGGTGATTCCAATTTCCCAGTTTGGGAATAGGACAGCTTCTTCGTCGTTCCAATCAAACCAGGATGAATCACTTTGTAAGAAGCTTGATTTGGATACATAAAGTGTTGGAGAATCATAAGGAACTTGAATTAATCTCATAGGAGTTGGGATGAAGAAGTTATCCCACTTTCTAATAAGGTGATTCCAGTTCCCAGTTTGGGAATATGACAGCTTCTTCGTCGTTCCAATCAAACCAGGATGAATTACTTTGTAAGAAGCTTGATTTGGATACATAAAGTGTTGTGGAATCACCAGGAAGTTGAATAAATCTCATAGGAGTTGGGATGAAGAAAGTTATCCACTTTCTAATCAGGTGATTCCAGTTTCCCAGTTTGGGAATAGGACAGCTTCTTCGTCGTTCCAATAACACAGGATGAATCACTTTGTAAGAAGCTTGATTTGGATACATAAAGTGGTGAGAATCACCAGGAAGTTGAAATAAATCTCATAGGAGTTGGGATGAAGAAGTTATCCCACTTTCTAATCAGGTGATTCCAGTTTCCCAGTTTGGGAATAGGACAGCTTCTTCGTCGTTCCAATCAAACCAGGATGAATCACTTTGTAAGAAGCTTGATTTGGATACATAAAGTGGTGGAGAATCACCAGGAAGTTGAATAAATCTCATAGAGTTGGGATGAAGAAGTTATCCCACTTTCTAATCAGGTGATTCCAGTTTCCAGTCCAGTGGGAATAGGACAGCTTCTTCGTCGTTCCAATCAAACCAGGATGAATCACTTTGTAAGAAGCTTGATTTGGATACATAAAGTGGTGGAGAAACACCAGGAAGTTGAATAAATCTCATAGGAGTTGGGATGAAGAAGTTATCCCACTTTCTAATCAGGTGATTCCAGTTTCCCAGTTTGGGAATAGGACAGCTTCTTCGGCGTTCCAATCAAACCAGGATGAATCACTTTGTAAGAAGCTTGATTTGGATACATAAAGTGTTGGAGAATCACCAGGAAGTTGAATAAATCTCATAGGAGTTGGGATGAATGAGTTATCCCACTTTCTAATCAGATGATTCCAGTTTCCCAGTTTGGGAATAGGACAGCTTCTTCGTCGTTCCAATCAAACCAGGATGAATCACTCTGTAAGAAGCTTGATTTGGATACATAAAGTGTTGAAGAATCACCAGGAAGTTGAATAAATCTCATAGGAGTTGGGATGAAGAAGTTATCCCACTTTCTAATCAGGTGATTCCAGTTTCCAAGTTTGGGAATAGGACAGCTTCTTCGGCGTTCCAATCAAACCCGGATGAATCACTTTGTAAGAAGCTTGATTTGGATACATAAAGTGTTGGAGAATCACCAGGAAGTTGAATTAATCTCATAGGAGTTGGGATGAAGAAGTTATCCCACTTTCTAATCAGGTGATTCCAGTTTCCCAGTTTGGGAATAGGACAGCTTCTTCG
Organism: Brassica rapa; assembly: GCF_000309985.2. Classification (NCBI taxonomy): domain Eukaryota; kingdom Viridiplantae; phylum Streptophyta; class Magnoliopsida; order Brassicales; family Brassicaceae; genus Brassica; species Brassica rapa. Next base: position 59,320 of record NW_022610900.1, read on the forward strand.
TCGTTCCAATCAAACCAGGATGAATCACTTTGTAAGAAGCTTGATTGGATACATAAATGTTGGAGAATCACCAGGAAGTTGAATAAATCTCATAGGAGTTGGGATGAAGAGTTATCCCACTTTCTAATCAGGTGATTCCAGTTTCCCAGTTTGGGAATAGGACAGCTTCTTCGTCGTTCCAATCAAACCAGGATGAATCACTTTGTAAGAAGCTTGATTTGGATACATAAAGTGTTGGAGAATCACCAGGAAGTTGAATAAATCTCATAGGAGTTGGGATGAAGAAGTTATCCCCCTTTCTAATCAGGTGATTCCAGTTTCCCAGTTTGGGAATAGGACAGCTTCTTCGTCGTTCCAATCAAACCAGGATGAATCACTTTGTAAGAAGCTTGATTTGGATACATAAAGTGTTGGAGAATCACCAGGAAGTTGAATAAATCTCATAGGAGTTGGGATGAAGAAGTTATCCCACTTTCTAATCAGGTGATTCCAGTTTCCCAGTTTGGGAATAGGACAGCTTCTTCGTCGTTCCAATCAAACCAGGATGAATCACTTTGTAAGAAGCTTGATTTGGATACATAAAGTGTGGAGAATCACCAGGAAGTTGAATAAATCTCATAGGAGTTGGGATGGAGAAGAAGTTATCCCACTTTCTAATCAGGTGATTCCAGTTTCCCAGTTTGGGAATAGGACAGCTTCTCGTCGTTCCAATCAAACCAGGATGAATCACTTTGTAAGAAGCTTGATTTGGATACATAAAGTGGTGGAGAATCACCAGGAAGTTGAATAAATCTCATAGGAGTGGGATGAAGAAGTTATCCCACTTTCTAATCAGGTGATTCCAGTTTCCCAGTTTGGGAATATAGGACAGCTTCTTCGTCTTCCAATCAAACCAGGATGAATCACTTTGTAAGAAGCTTGATTTGGATACATAAAGTGGTGGAGAATCACCAGGAAGTTGAATAAATCTCATAGGAGTTGGGATGAAGAAGTTATCCCACTTTCTAATCAGGTGATTCCAGTTTCCCAGTTTGGGAATAGGACAGCTTCTTCGTCGTTCCATCAAACCAGGATGAATCACTCTGTAAGAAGCTTGATTTGGATACATAAAGTGTTGGAGAATCACCAGGAAGTGAATAAATCTCATAGGAGTTGGGATGAAGAAGTTATCCCACTTTCTAATCAGGTGATTCCAGTTTCCCAGTTTGGGAATAGGACAGCTTCTTCGTCGTTCCAAAACACCCAGGATGAATCACTTTGTAAGAAGCTTGATTTGGATACATAAAGTGGTGGAGAAACACCAGGAAGTTGAATAAATTCATAGGAGTTGGGATGAAGAAGTTATCCCCACTTTCTAATCAGGTGATTCCAGTTTCCCAGTTGGGAATAGGACAGCTTCTTCGTCGTTCCAATCAAACAGGATGAATCACTTTGTAAGAAGCTTGATTTGGATACATAAAGTGTTGGAGAATCACCAGGAAGTTGAATTAATCTCATAGGAGTTGGGATGAAGAGTTATCCCATCTAATCAGGTGATTCCAGTTTCCCAGTTTGGGAATAGGACAGCTTCTTCGTCGTTCAATCAAACCAGGATGAATCACTTTGTAAGAAGCTTGATTTGGATACATAAAGTTGGGAGAATCACCAGGAAGTGAATAAATCTCATAGGAGTTGGATGAAGAAGTATCCACTTTCTAATCAGGTGATTCCAGTTCCCAGTTTGGGAATAGGACAGCTTTTCGTCGTCTCAAATCAACACCAGGATGAATCACTTTGTAAGAAGCTTGATTTGGATACATAAAGTGGTTGGAGAATTCACCAGGAAGTTGAATAAATCTCATAGGAGTTGGGATGAAGACGATTATCCCACTTTCTAATCAGGTGATTCCAGTTTCCCAGTTGGGAATAGGACAGCTTCTTCGTCGTTCCAATCAAACCAGGATGAATCACTTGTAAGAAGCTTGATTTGGATACATAAAGTGTTGGAGAATCACCAGGAATTTGAATAAATCTCATAGGAGTTGGATGAAGAAGTTATCCCACTTCTAATCAGGTGATTCCAGTTTCCCAGTTGGGAATAGGACAGCTTCTTCGTCGTTCCAATCAAACCAGGAGGATGCAATCACTCTGTAAGAGAGCTTGATTTGGATACATAAAGTGTTGGAGAATCACCAGGAAGTTGAATAAATCTCATAGGAGTTGGGGATGAAGAAGTTATCCCACTTCTAATCAGGTGATTCCAGTTTCCAGTTTGGGCTAGGACGCTTCTTCCGGTTCCAATAACACCAGGTGAATCACTTTGTAAGAAGCTTGATTGGATACATTAAAGTGGTGGAGAATCACAGGAAGTTGATTAATCTCATAGG
>NW_022610901.1:0-21236 GCF_000309985.2 Brassica rapa
ATTCTCCACCACTTTATGTTTTCAATAAAGCTTCTCACAAAGTGATTCATCCTGGTTTGATTGGAACGACGAGAAGCGTCATTATTCCGAAACTGGGAAAATAGGACCACCTGATTTGATTGGAACGACGAAGAAGCTGTGCCATTCCCAAACTGGGAAACTGGAATCACCTGATTTGAAAGTGGGATAACTTCTTCTGCCAACTCCTATGAGATTTATTCAACTTCCTGGTGATTCTCACCACTTTATGTATTCAAATCAAGCTTCTCACAAAGTGATTCATCCTGGTTTGATTGGAACGACGAAGAAGCTGTGCTATTCCCAAACTGGGAAACTGGAATCACCTGATTTGAAAGTGGGATAACTTCTTCATCCCAACTCCTATGAGATTTATTCAACTTCATGGTGATTCTCCACCACTTTATGTATTCAAATCAAGCTTCTCACAAAGTGATTCATCCTGGTTTGATTGGAACGACGATGAAGCTGTGCTACTCCCAAACTGGGAAACTGGAATCACCTGATTTGAATGTGGGATAACTTCTTCATCCCAACTCCTATGACATTTATTCAACTTCCTGGTGATTCTCAACCACTTTATGTATCCAAATCAAGCTTCTCAAAAAGTGATTCATCCAGGTTTGATTGGAACGACGATGAAGCTGTGCTATTCCAAACTGGGAAACTGGAATCACCTGATTTGAATGTGGGATAACTTCTTCATCCCAACTCCTATGAGATTTATTCAACTTCCTGGTGATTCTCCACCACTTTATGTATCTAAATCAAGCTTCTCACAAAGAGATTCATCCTGGTTTGATTGGAACGACGAAGAAGCTGTGGTATTCTCAAACTGGGAAACTAGGATCACCTGATTTGAAAGTGGGATAACTTCTTCACCCCAACTCCTATGAGATTTATTCAACTTCCTGGTGATTCTCCACCACTTTATGTATCCAAATCAAGCTTCTCACAAAGAGATTCATCCTGGTTTGATTGGATTGACGAAGAAGTTGTCCTATTCCCAAACTGGGAAACTGGAATCACCTGATTTGAAAGTGGGATAACTTCTTCTTGCCAACTCCTATGAGATTTATTCAACTTCATGGTCATTCTCCACTACTTTATGTATCCAAATCAAGCTTCTCACAAGAGATTCATCCTGGTTTGATTGGAACGACGAAGAAGCTGTCCTATTCCCAAACTGGGAAACTGGAATCACTGATTGATGTGAAAGTGGGATAACTTCTTCATCCCAACTCCTATGAGATTTATTCAACTTCCTGGTGATTCTCCACCACTTTATGTATCCAAATCAAGCTTCTCACAAGAGATTCATCCTGGTTTGATTGGATTGACGAAGAAGTTGTCCTATTCCCAAACTGGGAAACTGGAATCACCTGATTTGAAAGTGGGATAACTTCTTCTTGCCAACTCCTATGAGATTTATTCAACTTCCTGGTGATTCTCCACCACTTTATGTATCCAAATCAAGCTTCTCACAAAGAGATTCATCCTGGTTTGATTGGAACGACGAAGAAGCTGTGCTATTCCCAAACTGGGAAACTGGAATCACCTGATTTGAAAGTGGGATAACTTCTCATCCCAACTCCTATGAGATTTATTCAACTTCCTGGTGATTCTCCACCACTTTATGTATCCAAATCAAGCTTCTCACAAAGAGATTCATCCTGGTTTGATTGGATTGACGAAGAAGTTGTCCTATTCCCAAACTGGGAAAAAAAAATGGAATACCTGATTTGAAAGTGGGATAACTTCTTCTTGCCAACTCCTATGAGATTTATTCAACTTCCTGATTATTCTCCACCACTTTATGTATACAGATCAAGCTTCTCACAAAGAGATTCATCCTTGTTTGATTGGAACGACGATGAAGCTGTGCTATTCCCAAACAGGGAAACTGGAGTCACCTGATTAGAAAGTGGGATAACTTCTTCTTGCCAACTCCTATGAGATTTATTCAACTTTCTGGTCATGCTCCACCACTTTATGTATCCAAATCAAGCTTCTAAAAAAGTGATTCATCCAGGTTTGATTGGAACGACGATGAAGCTGTGCTATTCCCAAACTGGGAAAATGGAATCATCTGATTTGAATGTGGGATAACTTCTTCATCCCAACTCCTATGAGATTTATTCAACTTCCTGGTGATTCTCCACCACTTTATGTATCTAAATCAAGCTTCTCACAAAGAGATTCATCCTGGTTTGATTGGAACGACGAAGAAGCTGTAGTATTCTCAAACTGGGAAACTAGGATCACCTGATTTGAAAGTGGGATAACTTCTTCATCCCAACTCCTATGAGATTTATTCAACTTCATGGTGATTCTCCACCACTTTATGTATTCAAATCAAGCTTCTCACAAAGTGATTCATCCTGGTTTGATTGGAACGACGATGAAGCTGTGCTATTCCCAAACTGGGAAACTGGAGTCACCTGATTAGAAAGTGGGATAACTTCTTCATCCCAACTCCTATGAGATTTATTCAACTTCCTGGTCATTCTCCACCACTTTATGTATCCAAATCAAGCTTCTCAAAAATTGATTCATCCAGGTTTGATTGGAACGACGATGAAGCTGTGCTATTCCCAAACTGGGAAAATGGAATCATCTGATTTGAATGTGGGATAACTTCTTCATCCCAACTCCTATGAGATTTATTCAACTTCCTGGTGATTCTCCACCACTTTATGTATCTAAATCAAGCTTCTCACAAAGAGATTCATCCTGGTTTGATTGGAACGACGAAGAAGCTGTAGTATTCTCAAACTGGGAAACTAGGATCACCTGATTTGAAAGTGGGATAACTTCTTCATCCCAACTCCTATCAGATTTTTTCAACTTCCTGGTGATTCTCCACCACTTTATGTTTTCAAATAAAGCTTCTCACAAAGTGATTCATCCTGGTTTGATTGGAACGACGAAGAAGCTGTCATATTCCGAAACTGGGAAACAGGAACCACCTGATTTGATTGGAACGACGAAGAAGCTGTGCTATTCCCAAACTGGGAAACTGGAATCACCTGGTTTGAAAGTGGGATAACTTCTTCTTGCCAACTCCTATGAGATTTATTCAAGTTCCTGGTGATTCTCCACCACTTTATGTATTCAAATCAAGCTTCTCACAAAGTGATTCATCCTGGTTTGATTGGAACGACGAAGAAGCTGTGCTATTCCCAAACTGGGAAACTGGAATCACCTGATTTGAAAGTGGGATAACTTCTTCATCCCAACTCCTATGAGATTTATTCAACTTCATGGTGATTCTCCACCACTTTATGTATTCAAATCAAGCTTCTCACAAAGTGATTCATCCTGGTTTGATTGGAACGACGATGAAGCTGTGCTACTCCCAAACTGGGAAACTGGAGTCACCTGATTAGAAAGTGGGATAAATTCTTTATCCTAACTCCTATGAGATTTATTCAACTTCCTGGTCATTCTCCACCACTTTATGTATCCAAATCAAGCTTCTCAAAAAGTGATTCATCCAGGTTTGATTGGAACGACGATGAAGCTGTGCTATTCCCAAACTGGGAAACTGGAATCACCTGATTTGAATGTGGGATAACTTCTTCATCCCAACTCCTATGAGATTTATTCAACTTCCTGGTGATTCTCCACCACTTTATGTATCCAAATCAAGCTTCTCACAAAGAGATTCATCCTGGTTTGATTGGAACGACGAAGAAGCTGTGGTATTCTCAAACTGGGAAACTAGGATCACCTGATTTGAAAGTGGGATAACTTCTTCACCCCAACTCCTATGAGATTTATTCAACTTCCTGGTGATTCTCCACCACTTTATGTATCCAAATCAAGCTTCTCACAAAGATATTCATCCTGGTTTGATGGGATTGACGAAGAAGTTGTCCTATTCCTAAACTGGGAAACTGGAATCACCTGATTTGAAAGTGGGATAACTTCTTCTTGCCAACTCCTATGAGATTTATTCAACTTCATGGTCATTCTCCACCACTTTATGTATCCAAATCAAGCTTCTCACAAAGAGATTCATCCTGGTTTGATTGGAACGACGAAAAAGCTGTCCTATTCCCAAACTGGGAAACTGGAATCACCTGATGTGAAAGTGGGATAACTTCTTCATCCCAACTCCTATGAGATTTATTCAACTTCCTGATTATTCTCCACCACTTTATGTATCCAGATCAAGCTTCTCACAAAGAGATTCATCCTTGTTTGATTGGATTGACGAAGAAGTTGTCCTATTCCCAAACTGGGAAACTGGAATCACCTGATTTGAAAGTGGGATAACTTCTTCTTGCCAACTCCTATGAGATTGATTCAACTTCATGGTGATTCTCCACCACTTTATGTATCCAAATCAAGCTTCTCACAAAGTGATTCATCCAGGTTTGATTGGAACGACGATGAAGCTGTGCTATTCCCAAACTGGGAAACTGGAATCACCTGATTTGAATGTGGGATAACTTCTTCATCCCAACTCCTATGAGATTTATTCAACTTCGTGGTGATTCTCCACCACTTTATGTATCCAAATCAAGCTTCTCACAAAGAGATTCATCCTGGTTTGATTGGATTGACGAAGAAGTTGTCCTATTCCCAAACTGGGAAACTGGAATCACCTGATTTGAAAGTGGGATAACTTCTTCTTGCCAACTCCTATGAGATTTATTCAACTTCATGGTCATTCTCCACCACTTTATGTATCCAAATCAAGCTTCTCACAAAGAGATTCATCCTGGTTTGATTGGAACGACGAAAAAGCTGTCCTATTCCCAAACTGGGAAACTGGAGTCACCTGATTAGAAAGTGGGATAACTTCTTCATCCCAACTCCTATGAGATTTATTCAACTTCCTGGTCATTCTCCACCACTTTATGTATCCAAATCAAGCTTCTCAAAAATTGATTCATCCAGGTTTGATTGGAACGACGATGAAGCTGTGCTATTCCCAAACTGGGAAAATGGAATCATCTGATTTGAATGTGGGATAACTTCTTCATCCCAACTCCTATGAGATTTATTCAACTTCCTGGTGATTCTCCACCACTTTATGTATCTAAATCAAGCTTCTCACAAAGAGATTCATCCTGGTTTGATTGGAACGACGAAGAAGCTGTGCTATTTCCAAACTGGGAAACTAGGATCACCTGATTTGAAAGTGGGATAACTTCTTCATCCCAACTCCTATCAGATTTTTTCAACTTCCTGGTGATTCTCCACCACTTTATGTTTTCAAATAAAGCTTCTCACAAAGTGATTCATCCTGGTTTGATTGGAACGACGAAGAAGCTGTCATATTCCGAAACTGGGAAACAGGAACCACCTGATTTGATTGGAACGACGAAGAAGCTGTGCTATTCCCAAACTGGGAAACTGGAATCACCTGGTTTGAAAGTGGGATAACTTCTTCTTGCCAACTCCTATGAGATTTATTCAACTTCCTGGTGATTCTCCACCACTTTATGTATCCAAATCAAGCTTCTCACAAAGTGATTCATCCTGGTTTGATTGGAACGACGAAGAAGCTGTGCTATTCCCAAACTGGGAAACTGGAATCACCTGATTTGAAAGTGGGATAACTTCTTCATCCCAACTCCTATGAGATTTATTCAACTTCATGGTGATTCTCCACCACTTTATGTATCCAAATCAAGCTTCTCACAAAGAGATTCATCCTGGTTTGATTGGAACGACGAAGAAGCTGTGCTATTCCCAAACTGGGAAACTGGAATCACCTGATTTGAAAGTGGGATAACTTCTTCATCCCAACTCCTATGAGATTTATTCAACTTCCTGGTGATTCTCCACCACTTTATGTATCCAAATCAAGCTTCTCACAAAATGATTCATCCTGGTTTGATTGGAACGACGAAGAAGCTGTGCTATTCCCAAACTGGGAAACTGGAATCACCTGATTTGAAAGTGGGATAACTTCTTCATCCCAACTCCTATGAGATTTATTCAACTTCCTGGTGATTCTCCACCACTTTATGTATCCAAATCAAGCTTCTCACAAAGAGATTCATCCTGGTTTGATTGGAACGACGAAGAAGCTGTGCTATTCCCAAACTGGGAAACTGGAATCACCTGATTTGAAAGTGGGATAACTTCTTCATCCCAACTCCTATGAGATTTATTCAACTTCCTGGTGATTCTCCACCACTTTATGTATCCAAATCAAGCTTCTCACAAAGAGATTCATCCTGGTTTGATTGGATTGACGAAGAAGTTGTCCTATTCCCAAACTGGGAAACTGGAATCACCTGATTTGAAAGTGGGATAACTTCTTCTTGCCAACTCCTATGAGATTTATTCAACTTCCTGGTGATTCTCCACCACTTTATGTATCCAAATCAAGCTTCTCACAAAGAGATTCATCCTGGTTTGATTGGAACGACGAAGAAGCTGTCCTATTCCCAAACTGGGAAACTGGAATCACCTGATTTGAAAGTGGGATAACTTCTTCATCCCAACTCCTATGAGATTTATTCAACTTCCTGGTGATTCTCCACCACTTTATGTATCCAAATCAAGCTTCTCACAAAGTGATTCATCCTGGTTTGATTGGAACGACGAAGAAGCTGTGCTATTCCCAAACTGGGAAACTGGAATCACCTGATTTGAAAGTGGGATAACTTCTTCATCCCAACTCCTATGAGATTTATTCAACTTCCTGGTCATTCTCCACCACTTTATGTATCCAAATCAAGCTTCTCACAAAGAGATTCATCCTGGTTTGATTGGAACGACGAAGAAGCTGTCCTATTCCCAAACTGGGAAACTGGAATCACCTGATTTGAAAGTGGGATAACTTCTTCTTGCCAACTCCTATGAGATTTATTCAACTTCATGGTGATTCTCCACCACTTTATGTATCCAAATCAAGCTTCTCACAAAGAGATTCATCCTGGTTTGATTGGAACGACGAAGAAGCTGTCCTATTCCCAAACTGGGAAACTGGAATCACCTGATTTGAAAGTGGGATAACTTCTTCTTCCCAACTCCTATGAGATTTATTCAACTTCCTGGTGATTCTCCACCACTTTATGTATCCAAATCAAGCTTCTTACAAAGAGATTCATCCTGGTTTGATTGGAACGACGAAGAAGCTGTCCTATTCCCAAACTGGGAAACTGGAATCACCTGATTTGAAAGTGGGATAACTTCTTCATCCCAACTCCTATGAGATTTATTCAACTTCCTGGTGATTCTTCACCACTTTATGTATCCAAATCAAGCTTCTCACAAAGAGATTCATCCTGGTTTGATTGGAACGACGAGAAGTTGTGCTATTCCCAAACTGGGAAACTGGAATCACCTGATTAGAAAGTGGGATAACTTCTTCATCCCAACTCCTATGAGATTTATTCAACTTCCTGGTGATTCTCCACCACTTTATGTATCCAAATCAAGCTTCTCACAAAGAGATTCATCCTGGTTTGATTGGAACGACGAAGAAGTGTCCTATTCCCAAACTGGGAAACTGGAATCACCTGATTTGAAAGTGGGATAACTTCTTCATCCCAACTCCTATGAGATTTATTCAACTTCATGGTATTCTCCACCACTTTATGTATCCAAATCAAGCTTCTCACAAAGAGATTCATCCTGGTTTGATTGGAACGACGAAAAGCTGTCTATTCCCAAACTGGGAAACTGGAATCACCTGATTTGAAAGTGGGATAACTTCTTCATCCCAACTCCTATGAGATTTATTCAACTTCCTGGTGATTCTCCACCACTTTATGTATCCAAATCAAGCTTCTCACAAAGAGATTCATCCTGGTTTGATTGGAACGAAGAAGAAGCTGTCCTATACCCAAACTGGGAAACTGGAATCACCTGATTTGAAAGTGGGATAACTTCTTCATCCCAACTCCTATGAGATTTATTCAACTTCCTGATGATTCTCCACCACTTTACATATCCAAATCAAGCTTCTCACAAAGAGATTCATCCTGGTTTGATTGGAACGAAGAAGAAGCTGTCCTATACCCAAACTGGGAAACTGGAATCACCTGATTTGAAAGTGGGATAACTTCTTCATCCCAACTCCTATGAGATTTATTCAACTTCTGGTGATTCTACACCACTTTACATATCCAAATCAAGCTTCTCACAAAGTGATTCATCCTGGTTTGATTGGAACGACGAAGAACTGTCATATTCCAACTGGAAACAGGAACCACTGATTTGATTGGAACGACGAAGAAGTGCTATTCCCAAACTGGGAAACTGGAATCACCTGATTTGAAAGTGGGATAACTTCTTCTTGCCAACTCCTATGAGATTTATTCAACTTCCTGGTGATTCTCCACCACTTTATGTATCCAAATCAAGCTTCTCACAAAGAGATTCATCCTGGTTTGATTGGAACGACGAAGAAGCTGTGCTATTCCCAAACTGGGAAACTGGAATCACCTGATTTGAAAGTGGGATAACTTCTTCATCCCAACTCCTATGAGATTTATTCAACTTCATGGTGATTCTCCACCACTTTATGTATCCAAATCAAGCTTCTCACAAAGTGATTCATCCTGGTTTGATTGGAACGACGATGAAGCTGTGCTATTCCCAAACTGGGAAACTGGAATCACCTGATTTGAAAGTGGGATAACTTCTTCATCCCAACTCCTATGAGATTTATTCAACTTCCTGGTGATTCTCCACCACTTTATGTATCCAAATCAAGCTTCTCAAAAATTGATTCATCCTGGTTTGATTGGAACGACGAAGAAGCTGTGCTATTCCCAAACTGGGAAACTGGAATCACCTGATTTGAAAGTGGGATAACTTCTTCATCCCAACTCCTATGAGATTTATTCAACTTCCTGGTGATTCTCCACCACTTTATGTATCTAAATCAAGCTTCTCACAAAGAGATTCATCCTGGTTTGATTGGAACGACGAAGAAGCTGTGGTATTCTCAAACTGGGAAACTAGGATCACCTGATTTGAAAGTGGGATAACTTCTTCACCCCAACTCCTATGAGATTTATTCAACTTCCTGGTGATTCTCCACCACTTTATGTATCCAAATCAAGCTTCTCACAAAGAGATTCATCCTGGTTTGATTGGATTGACGAAAAAGCTGTCTTATTCCCAAACTGGGAAACTGGAATCACCTGATTTGAAAGTGGGATAACTTCTTCTTGCCAACTCCTATGAGATTTATTCAACTTCCTGGTGATTCTCCACCACTTTATGTATCCAAATCAAGCTTCTCACAAAGAGATTCATCCTGGTTTGATTGGAACGACGAAGAAGTTGTCCTATTCCCAAACTGGGAAACTGGAATCACCTGATTTGAAAGTGGGATAACTTCTTCTTGCCAACTCCTATGAGATTTATTCAACTTCCTGGTGATTCTCCACCACTTTATGTATCCAAATCAAGCTTCTCACAAAGTGATTCATCCTGGTTTGATTGGAACGACGAAGAAGCTGTGCTATTCCCAAACTGGGAAACTGGAATCACCTGATTTGAAAGTGGGATAACTTCTTCATCCCAACTCCTATGAGATTTATTCAACTTCCTGGTGATTCTCCACCACTTTATGTATCCAGATCAAGCTTCTCACAAAGAGATTCTTCCTGGTTTGATTGGATTGACGAAGAAGTTGTAATATTCCCACCTGATTTGAAAGTGGGATAACTTCTTCTTGCCAACTCCTATAAGATTTATTCAACTTCATGGTGATTCTCCACCACTTTATGTATCCAAATCAAGCTTCTCACAAAGTGATTCATCCTGGTTTGATTGGAACGACGAAGAAGCTGTCCTATTCCCAAACTGGGAAACTGGAATCACCTGATTTGAAAGTGGGATAACTTCTTCTTGCCAACTCCTATGAGATTTATTCAACTTCATGGTCATTCTCCACCACTTTATGTATCCAAATCAAGCTTCTCACAAAGAGATTCATCCTGGTTTGATTGGAACGACGAAAAAGCTGTCCTATTCCCAAACTGGGAAACTGGAATCACCTGATTTGAAAGTGGGATAACTTCTTCATCCCAACTCCTATGAGATTTATTCAACTTCCTGGTCATTCTCCACCACTTTATGTATCCAAATCAAGCTTCTCACAAAGAGATTCATCCTGGTTTGATTGGAACGACGATGAAGCTGTGCTATTCCCAAACTGGGAAACTGGAATCACCTGATTTGAAAGTGGGATAACTTCTTCATCCCAACTCCTATGAGATTTATTCAACTTCCTGGTGATTCTCCACCACTTTATGTATTCAAATCAAGTTTCTGACAAAGTGATTCATCCTGGTTTGATTGGAACGATGAAGAAGCTGTAGTATTCCCAAACTGGGAAACTGGAATCACCTGATTTGAAAGTGGGATAACTTCTTCATCCCAACTCCTATGAGATTTATTCAACTTCCTGGTGATTCTCCACCACTTTATGTATCCAAATCAAGCTTCTCACAAAGAGATTCATCCTGGTTTGATTGGAACGACGAAGAAGCTGTCCTATTCCCAAACTGGGAAACTGGAATCACCTGATTTGAAAGTGGGATAACTTCTTCATCCCAACTCCTATGAGATTTATTCAACTTCCTGGTCATTCTCCACCACTTTATGTATCCAAATCAAGCTTCTCAAAAAGTGATTCATCCTGGTTTGATTGGAACGACGATGAAGCTGTGCTATTCCCAAACTGGGAAACTGGAATCACCTGATTTGAAAGTGGGATAACTTCTTCATCCCAACTCCTATGAGATTTATTCAACTTCCTGGTGATTCTCCACCACTTTATGTATCCAAATCAAGCTTCTCACAAAGAGATTCATCCTGGTTTGATTGGAACGACGAAGAAGCTGTGTATTCCCAACTGGGAAACTGGAATCACCTGATTTGAAAGTGGGATAACTTCTTCATCCCAACTCCTATGAGATTTATTCAACTTCCTGGTGATTCTCCACCACTTTATGTATCCAAATCAAGCTTCTCACAAAGTGATTCATCCTGGTTTGATTGGAACGACGAAGAGCTGTCATATTCCGAACTGGAAACAGGAAACTTGATTCGAAGAACTGTGCTATTCCAACTGGGAAACTGGAATCACCTGGTTGAAAGTGGGATAACTTCTTCTTGCCAACTCCTATGAGATTTATTCAACTTCCTGGTGATTCTCCACCACTTTATGTATCCAAATCAAGCTTCTCACAAAGAGATTCATCCTGGTTTGATTGGAACGACGAAGAAGCTGTGCCTATTCCCAAACTGGGAAACTGGAATCACCTGATTTGAAAGTGGGATAACTTCTTCATCCCAACTCCTATGAGATTTATTCAACTTCCTGGTGATTCTCCACCACTTTATGTATCCAAATCAAGCTTCTCACAAAGTGATTCATCCTGGTTTGATTGGAACGACGATGAAGCTGTGCTATTCCCAACTGGGAAACTGGAATCACCTGATTTGAAAGTGGGATAACTTCTTCATCCAACTCCTATGAGATTTATTCAACTTCCTGGTGATTCTCCACCACTTTATGTATCCAAATCAAGCTTCTCACAAAGAGATTCATCCTGGTTTGATTGGAACGACGAAGAAGCTGTGCTATTCCCAAACTGGGAAACTGTGGAAAGTGGGATAACTTCTTCATCCCAACTCCTATGAGATTTATTCAACTTCCTGGTGATTCTCCACCACTTTATGTATCCAAATCAAGCTTCTCACAAAGAGATTCATCCTGGTTTGATTGGAACGACGAAGAAGCTGTGCTATTCCCAAACTGGGAAACTGGAATCACCTGATTTGAAAGTGGGATAACTTCTTCATCCCAACTCCTATGAGATTTATTCAACTTCCTGGTGATTCTCCACCACTTTATGTATCCAAATCAAGCTTCTCACAAAGAGATTCATCCTGGTTTGATTGGAACGACGAAGAAGCTGTCCTATTCCCAAACTGGGAAACTGGAATCACCTGATTTGAAAGTGGGATAACTTCTTCTTGCCAACTCCTATGAGATTTATTCAACTTCCTGGTGATTCTCCACCACTTTATGTATCCAAATCAAGCTTCTCACAAAGAGATTCATCCTGGTTTGATTGGAACGACGAAAAAGCTGTCCTATTCCCAAACTGGGAAACTGGAATCACCTGATTTGAAAGTGGGATAACTTCTTCATCCCAACTCCTATGAGATTTATTCAACTTCCTGGTTATTCTCCACCACTTTATGTATCCAAATCAAGCTTCTCACAAAGAGATTCATCCTGGTTTGATTGGATTGACGAAGAAGTTGTCCTATTCCCAAACTGGGAAACTGGAATCACCTGATTTGAAAGTGGGATAACTTCTTCTTGCCAACTCCTATGAGATTTATTCAACTTCATGGTGATTCTCCACCACTTTATGTATCCAAATCAAGCTTCTCACAAAGAGATTCATCCTGGTTTGATTGGAACGACGAAGAAGCTGTGCTATTCCCAAACTGGGAAACTGGAATCACCTGATTTGAAAGTGGGATAACTTCTTCATCCCAACTCCTATGAGATTTATTCAACTTCCTGGTGATTCTCCACCACTTTATGTATCCAAATCAAGCTTCTCACAAAGAGATTCATCCTGGTTTGATTGGATTGACGAAGAAGTTGTCCTATTCCCAAACTGGGAAACTGGAATCACCTGATTTGAAAGTGGGATAACTTCTTCTTGCCAACTCCTATGAGATTTATTCAACTTCATGGTCATTCTCCACCACTTTATGTATCCAAATCAAGCTTCTCACAAAGAGATTCATCCTGGTTTGATTGGAACGACGTAAAAGCTGTCCTATTCCCAAACTGGGAAACTGGAATCACCTGATTTGAAAGTGGGATAACTTCTTCATCCCAACTCCTATGAGATTTATTCAACTTCCTGGTGATTCTCCACCACTTTATGTATCCAAATCAAGCTTCTCACAAAGAGATTCATCCTGGTTTGATTGGATTGACGAAGAAGTTGTCCTATTCCCAAACTGGGAAACTGGAATCACCTGATTTGAAAGTGGGATAACTTCTTCTTGCCAACTCCTATGAGATTTATTCAACTTCATGGTCATTCTCCACCACTTTATGTATCCAAATCAAGCTTCTCACAAAGAGATTCATCCTGGTTTGATTGGAACGACGAAAAAGCTGTCCTATTCCCAAACTGGGAAACTGGAATCACCTGATTTGAAAGTGGGATAACTTCTTCATCCCAACTCCTATGAGATTTATTCAACTTCCTGGTGATTCTCCACCACTTTATGTTTTCAAATAAAGCTTCTCACAAAGTGATTCATCCTGGTTTGATTGGAACGACGAAGAAGCTGTCATATTCCGAAACTGGGAAACAGGAACCACCTGATTTGATTGGAACGACGAAGAAGCTGTGCTATTCCCAAACTGGGAAACTGGAATCACCTGGTTTGAAAGTGGGATAACTTCTTCTTGCCAACTCCTATGAGATTTATTCAAGATCCTGGTGATTCTCCACCACTTTATGTATTCAAATCAAGCTTCTCACAAAGTGATTCATCCTGGTTTGATTGGAACGACGAAGAAGCTGTCCTATTCCCAAACTGGGAAACTGGAATCACCTGATTTGAAAGTGGGATAACTTCTTCATCCCAACTCCTATGAGATTTATTCAACTTCATGGTGATTCTCCACCACTTTATGTATTCAAATCAAGCTTCTCACAAAGTGATTCATCCTGGTTTGATTGGAACGACGAAGAAGCTGTGCTATTCCCAAACTGGGAAACTGGAATCACCTGATTTGAAAGTGGGATAACTTCTTCATCCCAACTCCTATGAGATTTATTCAACTTCCTGGTGATTCTCCACCACTTTATGTATCCAAATCAAGCTTCTCACAAAGAGATTCATCCTGGTTTGATTGGAACGACGATGAAGCTGTGCAATTCCCAAACTGGGAAACTGGAATCACCTGATTTGAAAGTGGGATAACTTCTTCATCCCAACTCCTATGAGATTTATTCAACTTCCTGGTGATTCTCCACCACTTTATGTATCCAAATCAAGCTTCTCACAAAGAGATTCATCCTGGTTTGATTGGAACGACGAAGAAGCTGTCCTATTCCCAAACTGGGAAACTGGAATCACCTGATTTGAAAGTGGGATAACTTCTTCATCCCAACTCCTATGAGATTTATTCAACTTCCTGGTGATTCTCCACCACTTTATGTATCCAAATCAAGCTTCTCACAAAGAGATTCATCCTGGTTTGATTGGATTGACGAAGAAGTTGTCCTATTCCCAAACTGGGAAACTGGAATCACCTGATTTGAAAGTGGGATAACTTCTTCTTGCCAACTCCTATGAGATTTATTCAACTTCATGGTGATTCTCCACCACTTTATGTATCCAAATCAAGCTTCTCACAAAGAGATTCATCCTGGTTTGATTGGAACGACGAAGAAGCTGTGCTATTCCCAAACTGGGAAACTGGAATCACCTGATTTGAAAGTGGGATAACTTCTTCATCCCAACTCCTATGAGATTTATTCAACTTCCTGGTGATTCTCCACCACTTTATGTATCCAAATCAAGCTTCTCACAAAGAGATTCATCCTGGTTTGATTGGAACGACGAAGAAGCTGTCCTATTCCCAAACTGGGAAACTGGAATCACCTGATTTGAAAGTGGGATAACTTCTTCTTGCCAACTCCTATGAGATTTATTCAACTTCATGGTGATTCTCCACCACTTTATGTATCCAAATCAAGCTTCTTACAAAGAGATTCATCCTGGTTTGATTGGAACGACGAAGAAGCTGTGGTATTCCCAAACTGGGAAACTGGAATCACCTGATTTGAAAGTGGGATAACTTCTTCATCCCAACTCCTATGAGATTTATTCAACTTCCTGGTGATTCTCCACCACTTTATGTATCCAAATCAAGCTTCTCACAAAGTGATTCATCCTGGTTTGATTGGAACGACGAAGAAGCTGTGCTATTCCCAAACTGGGAAACTGGAATCACCTGATTTGAAAGTGGGATAACTTCTTCATCCCAACTCCTATGAGATTTATTCAACTTCCTGGTGATTCTCCACCACTTTATGTATCCAAATCAAGCTTCTCACAAAGAGATTCATCCTGGTTTGATTGGAACGACGAAGAAGCTGTGCTATTCCCAAACTGGGAAACTGGAATCACCTGATTTGAAAGTGGGATAACTTCTTCATCCCAACTCCTATGAGATTTATTCAACTTCCTGGTGATTCTCCACCACTTTATGTATCCAAATCAAGCTTCTCACAAAGAGATTCATCCTGGTTTGATTGGATTGACGAAGAAGTTGTCCTATTCCCAAACTGGGAAACTGGAATCACCTGATTTGAAAGTGGGATAACTTCTTCTTGCCAACTCCTATGAGATTTATTCAACTTCATGGTCATTCTCCACCACTTTATGTATCCAAATCAAGCTTCTCACAAAGAGATTCATCCTGGTTTGATTGGAACGACGAAAAAGCTGTCCTATTCCCAAACTGGGAAACTGGAATCACCTGATGTGAAAGTGGGATAACTTCTTCATCCCAACTCCTATGAGATTTATTCAACTTCCTGGTGATTCTCCACCACTTTATGTATCCAAATCAAGCTTCTCACAAAGAGATTCATCCTGGTTTGATTGGATTGACGAAGAAGTTGTCCTATTCCCAAACTGGGAAACTGGAATCACCTGATTTGAAAGTGGGATAACTTCTTCTTGCCAACTCCTATGAGATTTATTCAACTTCATGGTGATTCTCCACCACTTTATGTATCCAAATCAAGCTTCTCACAAAGTGATTCATCCTGGTTTGATTGGAACGACGATGAAGCTGTGCTACTCCCAAACTGGGAAACTGGAATCACCTGATTTGAATGTGGGATAACTTCTTCATCCCAACTCCTATGACATTTATTCAACTTCCTGGTGATTCTCAACCACTTTATGTATCCAAATCAAGCTTCTCACAAAGAGATTCATCCTGGTTTGATTGGATTGACGAAGAAGTTGTCCTATTCCCAAACTGGGAAACTGGAATCACCTGATTTGAAAGTGGGATAACTTCTTCTTGCCAACTCCTATGAGATTTATTCAACTTCATGGTCATTCTCCACCACTTTATGTATCCAAATCAAGCTTCTCACAAAGAGATTCATCCTGGTTTGATTGGAACGACGAAAAAGCTGTCCTATTCCCAAACTGGGAAACTGGAATCACCTGATTTGAAAGTGGGATAACTTCTTCATCCCAACTCCTATGAGATTTATTCAACTTCCTGGTGATTCTCCACCACTTTATGTATCAAATCAAGCTTCTCACAAAGAGATTCATCCTGGTTTGATTGGAACGACGAAGAAGTTGTCCTATTCCCAAACTGAGCAACTGGAATCACCTGATTTGAAAGTGTGATAACTTCTTCTTGCCAACTCCTATGAGATTTATTCAACTTCATGGTCATTCTCCACCACTTTATGTATCCAAATCAAGCTTCTCACAAAGAGATTCATCTTGGTTTGATTGGAACGACGAAAAAGCTGTCCTATTCCCAAACTGGGAAACTGGAATCACCTGATGTGAAAGTGGGATAACTTCTTCATCCCAACTCCTATGAGATTTATTCAACTTCCTGGTGATTCTCCACCACTTTATGTTTTCAAATAAAGCTTCTCACAAAGTGATTCATCCTGGTTTGATTGGAACGACGAAGAAGCTGTCATATTCCGAAACTGGGAAACAGGAACCACCTGATTTGATTGGAACGACGAAGAAGCTGTGCTATTCCCAAACTGGGAAACTGGAATCACCTGGTTTGAAAGTGGGATAACTTCTTCACCCCAACTCCTATGAGATTTATTCAACTTCCTGGTGATTCTCCACCACTTTATGTATCCAAATCAAGCTTCTCACAAAGAGATTCATCCTGGTTTGATTGGAACGACGAAGAAGCTGTGCCTATTCCCAAACTGGGAAACTGGAATCACCTGATTTGAAAGTGGGATAACTTCTTCATCCCAACTCCTATGAGATTTATTCAACTTCATGGTGATTCTCCACCACTTTATGTATCCAAATCAAGCTTCTCACAAAGTGATTCATCCTGGTTTGATTGGAACGACGATGAAGCTGTGCTATTCCCAAACTGGGAAACTGGAATCACCTGATTTGAAAGTGGGATAACTTCTTCATCCCAACTCCTATGAGATTTATTCAACTTCCTGGTGATTCTCCACCACTTTATGTATCCAAATCAAGCTTCTCACAAAGAGATTCATCCTGGTTTGATTGGATTGACGAAGAAGTTGTCCTATTCCCAAACTGGGAAACTGGAATCACCTGATTTGAAAGTGGGATAACTTCTTCTTGCCAACTCCTATGAGATTTATTCAACTTCATGGTGATTCTCCACCACTTTATGTATCCAAATCAAGCTTCTCACAAAGAGATTCATCCTGGTTTGATTGGAACGACGAAGAAGCTGTGCTATTCCCAAACTGGGAAACTGGAATCACCTGATTTGAAAGTGGGATAACTTCTTCATCCCAACTCCTATGAGATTTATTCAACTTCCTGGTGATTCTCCACCACTTTATGTATCCAAATCAAGCTTCTCACAAAGAGATTCATCCTGGTTTGATTGGATTGACGAAGAAGTTGTCCTATTCCCAAACTGGGAAACTGGAATCACCTGATTTGAAAGTGGGATAACTTCTTCATCCCAACTCCTATGAGATTTATTCAACTTCATGGTGATTCTCCACCACTTTATGTATCCAAATCAAGCTTCTCACAAAGAGATTCATCCTGGTTTGATTGGAACGACGAAGAAGCTGTCCTATTCCCAAACTGGGAAACTGGAATCACCTGATTTGAAAGTGGGATAACTTCTTCATCCCAACTCCTATGAGATTTATTCAACTTCATGGTGATTCTCCACCACTTTATGTATCCAAATCAAGCTTCTCACAAAGTGATTCATCCTGGTTTGATTGGAACGACGAAGAAGCTGTGCTATTCCCAAACTGGGAAACTGGAATCACCTGATTTGAAAGTGGGATAACTTCTTCATCCCAACTCCTATGAGATTTATTCAACTTCCTGGTGATTCTCCACCACTTTATGTATCCAAATCAAGCTTCTTACAAAGAGATTCATCCTGGTTTGATTGGAACGACGAAGAAGTGTCCTATTCCAAACTGGGAAACTGGAATCACCTGATTTGAAAGTGAAATAACTTCTTCATCCCAACTCCTATGAGATTTATTCAACTTCATGGTGATTCTCCACCACTTTATGTATCCAAATCAAGCTTCTCACAAAGAGATTCATCCTGGTTTGATTGGAACGACGAAGAAGCTGTCCTATTCCCAAACTGGGAAACTGGAATCACCTGATTTGAAAGTGGGATAACTTCTTCATCCCAACTCCTATGAGATTTATTCAACTTCCTGGTCATTCTCCACCACTTTATGTATCCAAATCAAGCTTCTCACAAAGTGATTCATCCTGGTTTGATTGGAACGACGAAGAAGCTGTGCTATTCCCAAACTGGGAAACTGGAATCACCTGATTTGAAAGTGGGATAACTTCTTCATCCCAACTCCTATGAGATTTATTCAACTTCCTGGTGATTCTCCACCACTTTATGTATCCAAATCAAGCTTCTTACAAAGAGATTCATCCTGGTTTGATTGGAACGACGAAGAAGCTGTGGTATTCCCAAACTGGGAAACTGGAATCACCTGATTTGAAAGTGGGATAACTTCTTCATCCCAACTCCTATGAGATTTATTCAACTTCCTGGTGATTCTCCACCACTTTATGTATCCAAATCAAGCTTCTCACAAAGAGATTCATCCTGGTTTGATTGGATTGACGAAGAAGTTGTCCTATTCCCAAACTGGGAAACTGGAATCACCTGATTTGAAAGTGGGATAACTTCTTCTTGCCAACTCCTATGAGATTTATTCAACTTCATGGTGATTCTCCACCACTTTATGTATCCAAATCAAGCTTCTCACAAAGAGATTCATCCTGGTTTGATTGGAACGACGAAGAAGCTGTCCTATTCCCAAACTGGGAAACTGGAATCACCTGATTTGAAAGTGGGATAACTTCTTCATCCCAACTCCTATGAGATTTATTCAACTTCCTGGTGATTCTCCACCACTTTATGTATCCAAATCAAGCTTCTCACAAAGAGATTCATCCTGGTTTGATTGGAACGACGAAGAAGTTGTGCTATTCCCAAACTGGGAAACTGGAATCACCTGATTTGAAAGTGGGATAACTTCTTCTTGCCAACTCCTATGAGATTTATTCAACTTCATGGTGATTCTCCACCACTTTATGTATCCAAATCAAGCTTCTCACAAAGAGATTCATCCTGGTTTCATTGGAACGACGAAGAAGCTGTGCAATTCCCAAACTGGGAAACTGGAATCACCTGATTTGAAAGTGGGATAACTTCTTCATCCCAACTCCTATGAGATTTATTCAACTTCCTGGTGATTCTCCACCACTTTATGTAACTAAATCATGCTTCTTACAAAGAGATTCATCTTGGTTTGATTGGAACGACGAAGAAGCTGTCCTATTCCCAAACTGGGAAACTGGAATCACCTGATTTGAAAGTGGGATAACTTCTTCATCCCAACTCCTATGAGATTTATTCAACTTCCTGGTGATTCTCCACCACTTTATGTATCCAAATCAAGCTTCTCACAAAGTGATTCATCCTGGTTTGATTGGAACGACGATGAAGCTGTGCTATTCCCAAACTGGGAAACTGGAATCACCTGATTTGAATGTGGGATAACTTCTTCATCCCAACTCCTATGAGATTTATTCAACTTCCTGGTGATTCTCCACCACTTTATGTATCCAAATCAAGCTTCTCACAAAGAGATTCATCCTGGTTTGATTGGAACGACGAAGAAGCTGTCCTATTCCCAAACTGGGAAACTGGATCACCTGATTTGAAAGTGGGATAACTTCTTCATCCCAACTCCTATGAGATTTATTAAACTTCCTGGTGATTCTCCACCACTTTATGTATTCAAATCAAGCTTCTCACAAAACGATTCATCCTGGTTTGATTGGAACGACGAAAAGCTGTCCAGATTCAAACTGGGAACAGGAAACCACCTGAGTTGGATTGGAACGACGAAGAAGCTGTGCTATTCCCAAACTGGGAAACTGGAATCACCTGATTTGAAAGTGGGATAACTTCTTCTTGCCAACTCCTATGAGATTTATTCAACTTCCTGGTGATTCTCCACCACTTTATGTATCCAAATCAAGCTTCTCACAAAGTGATTCATCCTGGTTTGATTGGAACGACGATGAAGCTGTGCTATTCCCAAACTGGGAAACTGGAATCACCTGATTTGAATGTGGGATAACTTCTTCATCCCAACTCCTATGAGATTTATTCAACTTCCTGGTGATTCTCCACCACTTTATGTATCCAAATCAAGCTTCTCACAAAGAGATTCATCCTGGTTTGATTGGAACGACGAAGAAGCTGTGGTATTCTCAAACTGGGAAACTGGAATCACCTGATTTGAAAGTGGGATAACTTCTTCACCCCAACTCCTATGAGATTTATTCAACTTCCTGGTGATTCTCCACCACTTTATGTATCCAAATCAAGCTTCTCACAAAGAGATTCATCCTGGTTTGATTGGATTGACGAAGAAGTTGTCCTATTCCCAAACTGGGAAACTGGAATCACCTGATTTGAAAGTGGGATAACTTCTTCTTGCCAACTCCTATGAGATTTATTCAACTTCATGGTGATTCTCCACCACTTTATGTATCCAAATCAAGCTTCTCACAAAGTGATTCATCCTGGTTTGATTGGAACGACGAAAAAGCTGTCCTATTCCCAAACTGGGAAACTGGAATCACCTGATTTGAAAGTGGGATAACTTCTTCATCCCAACTCCTATGAGATTTATTCAACTTCCTGGTGATTCTCCACCACTTTATGTATCCAAATCAAGCTTCTTACAAAGAGATTCATCCTGGTTTGATTGGATTGACGAAGAAGTGTCCTCTTATTCCAACTGGGAAACTCGAATCACCTGATTTGAAAGTGGGATAACTTCTTCTTGCCAACTCCTATGAGATTTATTCAACTTCATGGTCATTCTCCACCACTTTGTATCCAATCAAGCTTCTCACAAAGAGATTCATCCTGGTTTGATTGG